>NW_009199589.1:0-8093 GCF_000690835.1 Fulmarus glacialis | reverse complement strand
CTATCGTTAATTGTGGTCCACATCTACTGAACCTGCTTGGGTTCAGAGATTACCAGTGCTATCAGTACTCAGCTTTGCTTAAACTGTTTCTTTTTTGCTCTATTTCAGATGTTTGACGACTTCTAGCATGGGGCTTAGAGTGAGCCCAAGCATACTTTGCTGGCTAGGTTTGAACAAAGTAGGCTGTAACAAAAACATGTCAGACTGACTTACCTTTGTACCCAGACTGTGCCCAGCAAGGGATACAGCAGACACACGCTCTGAACTATTATGGGTTCAGGCCTCAGTTCCTGCCAGGATACACCTGACAGCCTCCGTTAGGGAGCAGAGCGGCTTTTTGTCTCTGTAGTGATCCCGGCTCATTCAGCTATTTGAGAAGCTTTTAAATCTCCTATAAAATTCCCCTTTGGTTGAGGACACCGAGGAGATGATAAAATCTAACTATTTTGTCCCCTTTATTCTGGTATAACAACAAAAAGAGGCTAGAATGTAAACGTGATTAGGCTTTTTTAGTAGCTTTTACTTGTTGGCTTACATGTGACTTCATAAATGCAAAACTGAGGTGAGAGGATTCTAGTCATCAACATTTTTCTAAAATGAAGTTTTATTTCTGATAAATTCAAACAGATTCAGAAGATACAGCATATCATTCACCAATCCTGCGAACTTTTACACTATTATTTTTGTCCCTTTTGCCTTCAGTGCACAAGCGTTCACTGCAGTGATAATCACCTCCCATAACCATAATCTCTCTCACGACAATGGCAAAGTTCCTGTAAATCTTCTTTGCAGTACTTTGCTACTTGCCATAAGTACTGTATTTCTCCTATGCAGTACTTCACCAGTTTCTCTTCTTTGCTTTTGACAGAGGTAGTTGTTTTTCTCCGAGCAGAAGCTCTACTTCAGAAGCTGTGGGTTCAGCTGAAGCTTGTCTCAGTAAGTTTTTGGAAATTTCTTCCTTGTCAGAGCTCTCTCTGCTTTGCTCTTTGACACAATAATCTTTAAAGTGTAATACTCTCTCACAGGAGTATTCCATGAATTTAAGCCCCAAATGATATGAGATTGGCATGTGGATCCTCTAAAGCTGAGTGAATAATAAGTGCCTTTTCTGCCTATTTGGAATCACGTCAACTGGCTTCATCTTCTCCGCTGTTTGACTTTGTAGATGTGATAACTGTGCCTCAAATTTTGTGTAAATAACTGCATAGATTGGTCTTTACAATAATAATTTTAAAAATCCAGTATCATGTAAATGAGTGATGTGGAAACAGCTATTGTGACATTCCGCTTCCATTTTGGTGGTCTTGGGGAAGCTGTTTACGGTGAAGTGGTAATTTTTCCAGACACTCTAACGAACTGTATGCACAAACCTCTCTGACTTGGGTTTTGCTGCATCAGATGGAACCAGGCACGTGCTACATAGCTTAGGGACTAAAAGGGGTTATAGGGGCAAGTGCAGCTGGAAGGAGCCTTTCTTGAGACAGCAGATGATTTTTACACCTCCTCTCAGTCAAGACTGCTCACTTGTTTGCTTTCATCTTCTAGCTAAATTAAGTTATAATAATTATAAGTTGCCTACTTAAATCCCTTTTGTTGTTCAATTAGTTGCTGTATTTTCCTCACACTTATTCTTAAAGCATAACTCTGCTTTCTTTAACAGCTGTCATGCTTCAGTGCAGAGTAACCTCTTTTGCTTAGTGAGGAGTGGGAGCATGATTGCTTTGTACATGCTTTTTATGATCACAATCACTTGCAAACTGCTTTAAGTTCTATGGGGATAAAAGACAGTACATAAATCTCTGATTATGATTATTATGACTATGCTAACAAGAGCTGGCTGAGGAACAAGAAATTCTGTCTTGCAACAGCCTTTAAGGTTTTGAAATTCCCCACTGGAATGAGATCAAACCTTTCACTGTCTGTGAAGCAGAGCTGTTGAAACATCCATTTTCAGATTCCCAAGGCCAGACTTTTTTGGGGGGGGATCATTGTGACTTGACTTGAGACCTCAGATACCTACCTTAACTAAATTCAAAATGTCATTAAACAACATTTTTTTTAATGAAAAATGTTTTGTCAAAAACGTTCTGATGGGCTGTAACATTCATTTCCAGAGTTTCCATTTGGAGGAGAAAATAGCATCATATATTCTCATACTCTGCTTGGACAAATGTGAACTTACTGTATCTCTTTACTTTTAGAGCTTTTGAAACAGATCTTAATGAGATGGGATTAGTAAACAATTGATAAGAGTGTGCATTTTGGGTGTGTACCTTAAAAGAGAGTTAGTACTGGGCCACTTTGAATGTTACTCTCCCTCGGCCTTGTGCACTGCTTCCTTTCTTCAGTCACTCACGTGACACTTGCTAATCTTCAGTAACCAGAGAAAACAGATCTTTAAAACACGTGGAAAGAACTATCAGATTATGCCAATATGCAAAATACGTTGTGTTGAAATGGAATTATTAGGTGTCCTCTGGGACAGTGGCGTGTAGATAACTATATGTCTTAAAAATAATTTTTCTCTCCACTCCCCCAAAAAGGGGATGCGAGAAAGCCATTGTGAAAGATGTCAAAGGTCTTTTAATAACTGGAGCTTTCAAACGTGTTAAGAAAGCAAAGTGGCTGCACAAGGTCTGCGAGACTCCTGCACATGGGATTCAAAGGAGCACAGGGTGAGCAGCTCAAGTAATGTGCATGCGAGGTGTTAAGAAGGAATGGAAATTTCTTAGTAAATAATTTTGCTGCTGTTACACAGGTTGAATCCATATTTTGTTCTGTGCATCCTTAAACTTTGCAGGAGGCACTGCCTCCAAATCTTAGTGTTTTAATTAGCCTATTTTTTTTCACAGATGGGCTAACTATCCACACCTCGAATGTGGCAGGGGAAATGAAATCTGGCTGTATGCTGTATGCTTGGAGCCCGTCCATATTTCTGAATGTAAAGTTCTCATCAGCTTCATGTAGGACTTGCCCACTAATTTTTTTTCTTCATACTCCTAAGCACCATTTTGAAAAATGGATGTGTTCCTTCTATCTGGTAGAGACTGGGTATATTGCAGGTGGTTAGTGCTGAAGAATCTGTTCACAGAAGTAAAAGAGAGACTTCTACCTGTGGCCAGGTGATGATTCTCTTGGTTCTGCTTATATATGATCTTTTTTTCCTCCTAATCTGCCATCTCTTCAAATTTCTTATGCGAAGAATCTATTGTATTGATGGATGAATCTCAAAAGATTAACTCCTGTGGTTTTGTTTAGTGGATCATCTAAAATTTTAGGTAATTGCCAGCTTATGAGAAGCAAAAACATTGAGTAGGGATTGTCTGAGTTCAGGCTCTCCTGTATTCTCTCTTGACCAGGAATATTTTGAGCATTGTTAATTTTTTCCACTAGCCCTTGTTGGAAACATGGAGGGTAGAGATAATGGAGGAAGTGAGGAGGGGCAATAAACTTTTTGGAGTATTGGTAATACAGTGATGTAATATTTGGGACGTCTCCATGTGGTCTGGTTGTTTGACGTTGAGCACTCCTATGTGTTTCAAAGCAGAAACTCCATATTTTCCCTGCAAGGCTGGTCTTTTGCCTTCTTGAAGCCCTCTTCTCTCCGGCCCCTGCTTAAGCTAAAAATTTCCAGGAGTAAGAGCACAAAGAAGGTGACTGGAGTGGAAGGGACAGGCTGAATGAACAGAAACAACCTTCTGAATTGTTTTTCTCCAGTCCTTGTTGTGTTTCTACTTTTCAACTGTTTCTTTCTTGCGCTGCTAGGACACCAAACCCCTGCATTGCACAGGAATTGCAATGCAGTAGGAAATAGGCTAGAGAGGCAATACTCTCACAGACACAAAATGAACAAGGAAGAAGGGATGAAGATTTTTCTTTGTAACAACTAGTTTAAACATTTTTTGCAAATAGGCTTATCTACTTCTCCTCCTCAGACAGCAGTGTTTTGTTTTAGCTTGATGGCTAAATCCCTTTAAGCCTCGCAGAAGTTTACTCCTGTATTTCAAAGAGTTCTGTGAATACAGGGTGAAGACGTAAATATGCAGAGTGAACTGTCACCCTAGCATTACTTACTCTTATATTGTGCATTTGCCTGTGATGATTTGAGTGTCTCTATCTCGGTTTGTTTCTGTAGTCTTGGTCTTGCTATTGTTTTCTTGGTCTTGCTCTTCTTGGTCTGCTGCTCTTGCTGTTGGCATTCCCCTCTTCCCTACGGTCATTATTTCAGGATTTCTTCACTTCCAGACCCTGTAAATCTTGCTCTTCTGCTTGACGTTGCTCTCAATCTGTGTAGCAGCTTGAACCCTCTTAAAGATTTGTTCTGAAAACATGTAGTTCCCATTTAAGGACTAAATTGAAGCCTTTCCTGAGAGACTTTGAGCAGGGCAGTATCATGGGTGTAGATCCTTTGAAGCCCAAGAGAAGGCTGTGCTCACATTGCTCTCAGGGCACTAATGTGGGTTTCCATCTCTCACCAGCTACCTAGCTTCATGAAACATAATGATTTAGTCATCTTGGGCTCTCTTCTGCTCTGTCAGGTGTAGATGTTGCTCACCAGATAGGCACGCACATGGACACCAAAGCCTTGGTCACTATGTCTCCACCATGCTTGGACCAAAACTCCTGGGGCAGTGGGTTAAGTCTCTCCAGCTACAGAGGACTTCAGCTGAGGTTGGGCCCCGCTATATCAGTGGGGCTGGGGGCAAATCCCAGCTCTGATTGCTCTTATGGATACCCTTGTTCAAGCTCGTCCATGTCCCTAGAAGACAAGGGGTTTCCCGTAACCAGCTTTTGCTCTTCATCCCGTCCGGGGGTGAAGCTCACCCATGGCAAGGTGACGCATCTGTGCGTGAAGGTGGTCAGACCTTCAGAAGGTGATCAGACTACAGAAATACAAACCGTAGTGTCGCTTGGTCCCCCCATGTCCTGCTGTTCCTTTACACCTCTCTCTTTGCTGCCCTCTCTCCAGTTTAGATCCAGGACCTGGCTCCACTCAAGTCCTCATGTGTTTTTTGTATCATTGGCTTATGGGGGAAACATTATGAAGGCATCAGACCCTTGTGGATTGTGCAGATGGCAAAATGTAATGGCTTTTTGTAAAGCACAAAGCAATTGCATGGTTAGGCCATAAATCCAATAAATAGTTAAAGGACTACAGAGATTGCCTCTGCTGCCGCTAAAAGCTCTGTTAACATGCCGCCACAGGAAGCGACAATGTGCCCGTGCAAAATGGATGGTATTTAAAGTAGCTACATTACATAGGAAGCTAATTCCAGAGCTGCTGCTTTAATGACTTCAACGTTCCTAAATTAACCCCTAAGCACTTTCCACACTTTCTTCATGTAAGTGCAGTGCGCAGAATAGATACATGTTGACGCTGCTTCGAGACCTCTTCCTAAATTTTACTAATTTTTTGTGTAATCCCTTTGCATTTAGTCCCCCTGAAATCAATGGCAATGCTTAAGCTACTTTGTGGGATCGTGAGCCAGAAAGTAGGTGGTTGTCTCGCGGCATCCTTGTAGCCTTTTCACCATGCAGCTGGCCTGACAATGCTTCTAGCTTGCACGCCTCATGGCACAGCCCACAACCAGATTTCTCACCTTTCCCACAGTCCATGCTTATATATGGTTTTTGCATCTTCTGGAAAGCCAACTTGTCTGTCCTTCACTGGCCTGATGAAGATGAGATAGCGGCAGATTCATAGGGAGGACGTGGGGCCATATCCAGGCTCAGTATGTCCAGACCAGCTGTAAACTGTGATCTGTGTTGTATCAGCATGGTCTTGGGCCAGTATGCAGAGGCATATGAATCTCAAACCTCTTCCTCACTGCTGGTGTTCCTAGATGCATAGCTGGAACCCACACTAGAAGTGTGGTAAAAATATAGCCAGTGGGACTAGAAACATGAGTGAATGCAACCCAGTTGGCTTGTAGGATTTGCAGATTGACTCCCCCTGGGTTAATCACTCATCAGCTAGAAATCAAGTGAACGCCGTTCCCTGAAATGCACTGTGAAAACAGTAACAAAAAAGAAAAATATATTAAACCAATCATTATAACAAGGAAAATAAACATGCAAATAAATCATCACAGATCGAAAAGCAGTCAGCTACAAGGACATGTTTTTGTTGGTTTTTTATAGTTCCCACTGAGCTAAGAGAAGAAATTAAAAAGAAAAAAATAAGTGATGTTGAAACCAAATTTCAGCTTTCAAAAGAATGTGATTAGAATATTTGTTTATCCACCCACCTCAAACACTCTTCTTCTCTTGGGGATACAAATATTGCAATCATAAGAACAATTTTAATTTATGTGGGAAATGCATCTTCATTTTGCCATACTTATAACTTGCTGAAAGGAGATGAGACCCATTACTAGCAAGTACCTTTATGGGAAGCTTCACTCGATAGATTTGGGGGAGAAAACACTTCAGTGTGATCTGTAGGAAATTAAATACACTTCTACTGCCAGTCTACTGCCAGCAGTGGTGTCATAGGCATGTGGTAAATTCTTATTGCTGTGTTCATATGTATGATTGAAACCTTTGGAGTCGCTTGTGCAAATGAAATGAGTGGGATTCTGTTGGTCTCTAACAGCTGTGATGAAGCGGTCTGTTTAGGGAAGGTATCGCTAGTAGTTCTATTAATTGTCTTAATTCTTCATATGCTTCCATTAAGGAACTCTAAGGTAAAACAAAACTTTTAAGTCAGATGAGCATTTGTTGGGAAAAGTCAAATGGAGCAAATAAACTCAGCTGACATGTCATCCTTCTGTTTTACTCAATATTCTGTAGAACTAGTTCTCTTTTTTACAACTTTTTTTCATTACAAAATGTGCATTCGTCAAAACCATTTTTAATGAAAAATGATCAAAACAATGGAATGACAGCTGGAATAAGTGAATGAAGGAATAGGGACAGGGTTTAGTGGGACTCGGCAGTGTTATGTTTACGGTTGGATGTGATCTTAAAGGTCTTTTCCAATCTAAATCGTTCTATGCTTCTATGAATACAAAGACTGAAATGAGGAACCAGAGTCAGTTTTTCTCGGGATTCTAGTTTAAGTTTTAGTTTGTGATGTTTTCTTTGGGTTGGCATGGGAATGAATATAATAAAAAATCTGTTTTAAAATGTCAAGATGGGAAAAAATATTCCTGGTCAGCAATAAATCACCACTGCACAAGTACTTCAGATCCTATGGGGAAGTTGCCTGAGCTCTTCTGAGAACACACTATACAAATTCAGGACTTTGCCTTTCTCTGTATTTATTTACCACAGTGTTAGCTATAGTCCTGTACTAAAAGATGTCTGCTGAGATAAACACAGGCTGCATTTCTGCTCCAGAGCTGTCCAAGTCTGGAGTGTTGACTCTGGCCCATTTTTTTGCAGTGAAGCTCCTCAGAAGACTTTGGTTTCTCAGGAAACACCCACCTTCCTCTCTAGTTCTGGGACCGGTGAGGACTGGTGATGGACTTGCTCTCCATGTCCTTTTCCATGTATGTAAGCACAGGGAGCGAGTGACTCTAGAGGGAAGAAGTGGACCGAGGAGCATCCCAGCACTCAGCAGCACCAGGCTCCCCGTGACGGCTGTAGCCTAGAGCCTGGTGGCATGTCACTTCAGGATGGCTGGCTCCATAGCTAAAAACTAAAGTCCTTAGACTTTTCACAGTTCTTTAAGTCTGCCATAACTCTAAGATATATTTTTCTGATTTATAGCCAGTGTACCATTTCTTTTAACTACTTGAAATGTATTGCTACATTTAGATTCTGAAGTACTTATCAATATTTACTTGGACTAACGTATACATATATTGAAAGAGTTTATCTGCAGCTCTGTTTCTTCTCTTCAGGCCTGGGCAATAATCATCAAAATGTTCCCATTTTCTTGGAGGAAAGGTTTTGATCAACCCTGGCACATGCACATATCTTACCAGAGGTTGGTCTCTCAGTTTGGCAAATACTTGTTCTCCAAAATCTACCCTACTTCTGGATAGCAAAAGCCAGTTGTTAAATTTCTCCAGTAGAAAGTCAGGTTCATGAAAAGCTGATGTTAGTTAATACGATCTGCTTGAATGAACACAGAAATACTCCCTTGT
>NW_009199588.1:11004-21644 GCF_000690835.1 Fulmarus glacialis | reverse complement strand
TTGCCTGCCCCTTCTTCCACAAGTGATAAACTCTCCTTTTTTTCCTGAGTCCCAGCAAGAGCTCCCTGTTCAGCCAGGCCAGTCGTCTTCCCTGCCCATTCTTCTTACGGCACATGGGGACAGCCTGCTCCCGCGCCTTTAAGACTTTCTTCTTGAAGAACGTCCAGCCTTCCTGGACCCCTTTGCCCTTCAGGACTGTCTCCCAAGGGACTCTTTCAACCAGTGTCCTGAGCAGGCCAAAGTCTGCCCTCCAGAAGTCCATGGTTTTGCTGACCTCCCTCCTTACTTCACCAAAAACTCTATCATTTCATGGTCGCTAAGCCCAAGAAGGCCTCGCTGGGGTTGGAGTAGCTGCGGTGCCTGTCGCGGGGGCTGATGTCTGGACAGTATTCCTAAATAGTTGTTTAACCCTAACCAAGACCTGAACCACATTCAGGAGACATAGCAATAGGAACATGCTTGTTTGAACATCCCAAGGATATACAAAAGTCTCAACAAGTATTGTGGGGGGCTTCATGAAGAGGATAGAGGAAAAAGGAGTTTCTGGAGATATGGAAGGGAAGGTGAAGGAGTGGGGGAAATTGTCCCCCCCTGTTTCCCCCATAAATCAGTTCTCCGAGGAGAAAAAAATCATTCATAGTTTCTAAGAGGTGGCTCTGGAGGTACAGCAATGACGGCAATGCTGAGTACAAATACCAGATTAGATTCACGACCAATAATTTTATCATATCATGAAAGCGTTACACAGCACAGCCAAATGGTAACCTTGACCCAGCTCTGAGCAGTGATAAACAGCACAGAAGGGAATATATACTGCAAGTAAGGTATTACATAACACAACACTGAGAGCCAGCCCAACAACTTTGAAAGCTAATAAATCAACATTGTGACCAACAACTATTACACCAATATAATGAATGCCTATAACAAATTTACCTTAACACTCTTTGGTCAGATCTGTCGTTATCCCAACCCTTCGAACCCCACGTTGGGCACCAAAAGGGACCGTTGTGGTTTAACCCAGCAGGCAGCCAAACACCACACAGCTGCCCACTCACTCCCCGCTCCGCCCAGTGGGATGGGGGAAAGAATTGGAAAAAGAAAAGTAAAATTCGTGGATTGAGATAAAGTTTAATAAAACAGAAAAGGAAGGGAAAATAGTAATAATAATATTAATGGTAGAATATACAAAATGAGTGATGCACAATGCAATTGCTCACCACCCGCCCACCGATGCCCAGCCCATCCCCAAGCAGCGATCCCCCTCCCCAACGAACCCCCAGTTTATGTACTGCGCATGACAACATATGGTACGGAATACCCCGTTGGTCAGCTGGATTAGCTGTCCTGACTATGCTCCCTCCCCTCTTCTTGTGCACCTGGCAGAGCATGAGAAGCTGAAAAGTTCTTGACTTGTGTAAACACTACTTAGCAACAACTAAAACATCAGCGTGTTATCAACATTATTCTCTAAAATCCTACTAAATCCAAAACACAGCACTATGCCAGCTACTAAGAAGAAAATTAACTCTATCCCAGCTGAAACCAGGACATCCACTAGTTCTCTTTTCTAGTACTAATGTTTTTACACATCACTAGTACATCTTTCAAAACTATCGTTAGACCATACCTCATATTACACCATTCCTCAGTTTCCTGTTAGCCTTTGATGTGTAGTTTAGAGAAAGAAACTAGCTACTATTTTAGCAAGTTGCTCCTATTTATTCGGCATCTACTTGGATACTGACAGCCAGCTAGTCTTTTGCAGGCTTACTTTTCTGCATAAATTTCTTATCTTTTTTCAGATTCATCTAACTTGTATTCTACATCCCTCCTTCTTTTTAAATCTAACTTCTTAAAACTGTTTTCTGGAAGAAATTGCAACTAGTATCTTTGTCTTGGTCCACAATGCAAAAGATTTCTTTCAGCAGTTTTATTTCAACGTCATGACAGCAGGAACTGAAGGGACTCTCTCCCAAGATTTTACAAGTTTTGTACTTTTCCAAGTTTTGTATTTGCAGTACTTTTACATGGCTGCAGAAACCGTGTTACAAACCTGAGATGACCAATCCTACATATTCACAACAGCTAGTTAAAGCTGCATAGAAGTCAGAAAAGAAAACAAAGGAACTTTAAAAAGGCAATTTCTGTTTTAGAATGTCAGTGAAGAGAAGGTAGAAATGGGTGAAAACTTACTTTGCTCTTATTTTTCCTTGCATACTTAATCAGACAAATCCCTGCTTATTTATAGTTAAACAGGTGATTTTCAGTGAAAACTCTGCAGAAAGTTTAAGGAAAACATAGTATCTTAAGTGTTGATATCTTAAATTTGCATTTTACGATAGGTTGAAAATATGGAAATAAAATATAAACAGGAGATACTTAAAGCAAAGGGGAGGATTGCTTATCAGCTTATAATGGACAACCACAACAGTAATTCCTGTTCTAGGGTGCATATGCATGTATGCATATTTATTTATACGTCTGCAGTAGCATTAAATACAGCTGGCAGTGTAGCAATTGAAAATATGCCAGAGCTGAATTGATGCAAGATGATAATTTCTGGTTTATTCTTGGTGCTTTTCTTAGTAATGACTAACACTGTTTGCCTCTTTCGTAGCTACTAAGCATCGAGGCTAGTATTTTTATAGATCTATTATGACCCCCAAATTACTTTCCAAAAATGGTAATAGTTGATAGTTGTAGAGGATTGCTCCTGCATGCGCCTCATGACATTTATTTACATTGAATTCCATCTTCCACTTTACTGCATGCTTAATCAGTGTTGAGTCCTCCAATTCCTCAGTTAGCCTTGATTTTTTTTTTTTTTTTATTACTTTGAATAGTTCAGCATCACTGGCAAACTTCTTTGTCATGATTTTCTTCTTTTCCAATTAAGCTATGAGCAAGCTTGCTCCAAGTACAGCGAAAGCTAAAAGTCTTCAGTTCAAGTGACTGCGTGAACGCTCTACCCACAGGGAAAATGTGCATATACATGTTCTTTCAAAGTAGTATTCACTGTTTCACTCCACAAGGAACACCATTTACTCTGTTGCCATAGATGGGCTCAAGTCAGTTAAAACATTTTATCGTCAGTTTTCTTACTATTATTCAATCTTATTTTTCTGTAAAATAAGTTGATTGCTTGCATCTAAGAACTTAAAAAAGGTCTCCTAGAATATCTTACAAATTACACCTAAATAAGTCAAATAATTTATTCATCATATTATAATATTTAAAACAAAAGATGTGTCAAAAGCCCTTGCAACTGGTTCCTAGTTCTAGGCATGTTACCTGAGAACGAGCAGAAGACAAAACTACTGTCCAGCAACAACAGTTATTTGAGATCAGTTTTTCATACGCACTTTTAAATAATGGGCATTCATACTCAAAGGTTTTGAGATCCGAGAACAGAATTCACGTTCATCCACTCCCTCTTCTACTTTCAACCATTGCCTAACATACACTACAAACATTTTGAAATAAGAAGTGCATGCCCCATATTCCACACAGTTCCCCTCAACTCCAGATTTCTCAGATTTCAGGGACTTGAAGGAGTTGGAAAGAGGAAGATGGGTGAGCTTTCACAGAAACAACTTTTTTTTTTTTCCCTAAATGTTTTATCTACATGCAAATTCTCACTGTAAGACATCCCAAAAACTCACTTGGAGAAGGGCCACAGTTTGTTATGGGAAGAGTGACTGAAGAATCATTCTACTAAGTGCAACTTTATGCTTGGAAGTACAGTGCTTGCTGAAAACAAACAGAACTCATTTAGACGTCCTCATAATTTCAGAAACAGATGTTCCTCAGAAAATGCCACCAAGGTCATTTGAGATGAAAAGACATGAGATCTTTCTGAAAGTTTCTGTTCCATGTACAGAAAAATACTGTGTACATAAACACAAGCATGACATTCATGGATCAAAACCTTTCCCAGAGGTCAGAAGTACAGGCAAAAATAGGAGGCAAGTTTGTACATTGGCTGACATGAAAGTAAAAAAATCGCCCATGGTAAAAATACTAGATAAATCCTCAGCCTGGTCTAGGAAAAGATAGCACAGCACAGGTCAATCTTCTAGGACAGAATCCTTCATAGCCTTCTCTAAGGCAAACAGAAGTACTGTGAATAAAAAAGGTGTTTTTAATATAAAGCAATAATGTATATTGCAGTTGAAAAACTAGGAAAGATGGAAGGAAAGATATTGGAAACTTTGAAGAAGAATATGGGTGGGAGAGAATCATTTACTATTAATGGGCAATGGACAAAATTCTCAGGAACCCTGTAGCAGAACCATAAAGAGTGGCTCCTCAATTCCTAGATTCTGGAAACAACTGAGGATTGCAAAGAAACAGAGTCTTGAAGGACTCTGGCTAATGTTAGAACCAGAGCTGATTCAACCTGGCTCATTTTTGCACCTGCTGTGTTTACACGTTTTCTCACAGCCACAAGGATTGTGCTTAAGCATTATCCAAAATTCAAACTTTGAAAAGTTGCACTAAGACTTAGGTGGAGATTTCATCCTGAATCTTGTATTCCCACTTCTGGAATGACAGTAGTTTTGGATGACTGCATCAACAGACGTAGTGCAGTCATTCAGTGAATCTATGTAATAGCAATAGGAATGGAGAGTACAGCAGGTGTCAAAAGCTGCCAGGAGACCAAGGGAAAAGGGGCTTTACAAACACTGTGAAGACAATGCTATCACAAAAGATCCAGAAGGGACACTTCAAATCCCACGCCCCGCTAGGTACATCACAGTCACAAAACGATTGGAGTCCTTCTTCCCCTTCTCAATCCAGGGATCCAAAATTTAAACAGGACTCTGGAGAAAGAGAAAGATGGGAAGGGTTTGCACAGACAATGCATTTGGAAGAATAGTTACTCTATATGCACATTCACTATGTGGGTGGCTTTCAGCAGTACCCTGCTGATGCTAAGTCAGAAGACGTAGTCCCACAGACTCCATCTAATTAAAGTATTGCTCTCTCAAAAGTGGTATCATTTCCTCAACCTCAATGACAGTGTTTAGCACTCGAAGTGTGAATGGAGCTCCACTGGCAGCCTTACAAACATTATGTACTGGCAAGATTCTGATGAATGCCACTGATATAGCTGGGTGCTGGCTTAATCAAAGCAAATACTGCCTTTTTAACTACCTTACAGCACATTAACATACAGTTATCCAGTTGGAAACTGTCTGTGTTGAAATACAACCCCTTGAATGACTGTGTAATAGATGTAAACAAATACTCATACAGGATCTTTCCTTGTCATCAAAAGTTAAGGTGAATAATTCTAAACTTTCAGTTTTGAGGAAAAACAAACAAACCACACTCCAGCATAACCTTAGGTTATGCAATTTGCAACACGTTCTAAGAACAGCCTCATCTATAAAAAGTGCCCTTATATCAGAAATGAGCTATTTTATCGATAAATTGAGGATGGAACAGATTAAGAAAAGACTCAAATGGTTTTCTGGTAAGAGTTTAAATTGAGGAAGTGAGGTCTTTAATAAGAGAGGAAAAACACTAATTAGACTCTTAAGAAATCATTTAGTAATTGAATGGAAGAAAGAAATGGAAAATACTGTTAGAGCCGAAACAGTTGATAATTGGACTTCAATTGAGCTAACAGAGAAACAATTAACTTTTCAACACAGACAAGTAGTCTAAAATTTCCCATACGAAAGCAAGGAAAGGAAACCGAGGCAGACAGAATATCAAATCACAAATCTAGACTATTTATTCCTCCTCTAAATTGTTCTTTGCTATGAACAACCCTAGTCAGGAAAGAAATTTAATTATAACTCCAAAACCCCACAAGCATTCAAACTATCTGACCAAAGATGCTGAAATGTGGATGCTGACTTTGGACATCAGTGCATTCAAATAAAATCTGGAAACAGACAGAATTCTGGGCCTGCTAAATCAAGGGATGCAGATCAAAATAGTCTGATACCAAACCACCTGGACTATTCCTAGAAGGAAAAAGTCTCTCACTCTCTCTCGTGTTGCGTGAGGAAACAATTTTTGTTAACTTTCTCTGTCACAGGTTCAGAAAACCAACTGGCAGCACTCTACAAAGAAGAATGGAAAATCTAATCTGTGGAGTAAAAAGACTCTTCAGAGCATCTCTAGTCCCAAAACATAGGGAGACAATATTATTAAACATCTTTCAATCATAATCAAGGAACTGACAGCAACCAAGATGGTCAGCCAAAGAATCTAAAGCTTCCCAAAGACAAACATGGAAAGAAAAATTTGTTTCTTTCTGCACAATCTAAAGATTGACAATCCAGCTGCATGGTTGATGAGATGCTGCTTCTACGTGAGAAACTGGTTGGGTAATACTGTGCTAGCCTGCTTATAGGTGAGAAACATAACAGCAGAAAACATCATTGACTATGTGAATATGCAGTTTTACAACACATGACAAAAATAAGTGACAGGTAAGGACAGATGCCTTAGCTTTAAAATTACATACATTCTTCCCCAAATGCAAACATCTTGAATCCTTAATTATGTAGAGTGCTCCCCACTTGAGGAAGGAGGGGCCTGTAAACAGGAAGAAAGTGATAAAATTGCACAACATTCTCACACACACGTTGCCCTAAAGCTCCCAACTTGGAAGAGAAATTCAGATTTTATTTGGGACTGATACTAATCAAATCCATGAAATTGACATCAAGCAGTAAATGGTTTCAACTTAGTTGCAGGCTTTACACGCAAGACTGGCTGGCTGTTACCTCACCAAGTGAAAATCAGATGCACTTGCTTTAAATTAATCCAAAGTTGCACATTGTAATACAAAAAGAATAATCAAAAGTCTGACCAGTTCTAAAAGTCCTCCAGATATGGATGTACCATTCCCTTTCTTCTGAGGTCAATGTCTGGAGCTAGACTTTTGTGTGCCTGTAAAAACTCCTAGTGCTTTTAAGAAGGAAAGGAGAAGGATGTTAGATAATGGCGCTTACACCCATGATACAACAAATAGCAATTAGTCACTGATGAAAATTGGATGAATTCTTCTGAGGTGAATAATTCCTTTTCAGTGTCCAAGAGTGCAATGCTGATGTAACCACGTGTCAAAGAAAACACCGACCATCACTTCATGCAGCTTTCAAACTGGCTAGTGGTTGCAGAGGGTATTTTGTATGGAAATCAAATAAGGTGATAGGAAGATCTTCTCTCTGACCAGTGGGATCCAGAACACCTAAGACCTCAAAGCTGCACAAGAATCTTCAGCAGAGCAATTTTCAGGTAATCTCTGTAAAAAAGCAGGTTCTCTACAATGAATTAGACTTTTAGGGAGGCCTGGATAAATTGCAACCAGAAATAACAGCCACAAATGTGAGTACTGAACAGGCAGCTATCCTGAAATCTTACAAAGACTATAAACAAGAATACTGATGCCAGATTATTTTCTGCAATACTAGAGCATCAGTCTTTCCTGAAATCCTGCAAAGATATAAGGGGCAAAAATCCTGAAAAATATAAGGATTAGATCTGCCTGAATTGTTCATATGTACATTTTTGTCAACACTGAAATATTCATCAGTTTTGCACATCAAAGCATAAATTCTTTTGGCAACGTTTCAAGTCCTTTATCGAGAACTATGATCTGGAATGCGTAGGGTTTTTTGACAGCTATTGAGGTGACCAGCAAAGGAGGACTCAACTGAGCAGACAAAAACTGGTATTACCTCTTTACCTCTGGGAATGGAAGATTTTCTATCAAATTCACTTGGAGGCTGTTACGCTGGAAATGCATTTCTGCCACACTAGGTGAAAGGGGTCCCTGGAGGCTGATTATAGAGGAAATGAAAATTCTGAGGCACTGTAAAATATCCACGAGGCTGTGAGCTGGTTCAAAGCGACTCTAAAATTACTACAAAGTTTCTGTACTGCCTGTGAATTGTTAGCTGGCATTGAGACTGCAGGTGAGGGAACACGGGACTGCTACAAGTAACCAAATCCAGGGAAATTTGGACCCGCAGGAGGAATTCTTCCCAGTCTGCTAGAGGGAAATTTGGTAGTGTCTAAGACCGGGGACTGCTCTCATCCCAGGTCAATAGATGGGAGCCTGCTGTGGTTCTGCTCCTCCAAGACCAGGCAGGAGAAAGGCAGAGGATGTATTCCCTATAGGCGTGCACACACACATGGCCAGCCATACAAGTGAGCAGAGAGCAGCACCTTTACTAGCACCCACATAAACACAGAGCACTTGGGTAACATAAGCAGAACAGACAATCTGAACTTGACTGTGATTATGCCCTCCAGGTGATCAGGTCTGAAGTTCACTAGTCAAAGACCCTCACCTTCTTGATTCACAAGTACACTCAACCACCACTGATCCCTCAAAAATCACTGTGGACTTTAAGTCCGTCTGATATCCAGGCCTGAACCTTAGGCCTCTTAACCATTTACCAGCTCAGACTTCACATCCTTCCAGGTGCCAGCCGCCTACCTGTCAGCTTGAAGTTTGCTAGCAGTTTACATGCACACACAGAAAATATAGCTCTTGCCAGCAACTGGCAGCCAGTTGCACTGGTCCCTCAGTCGCATGGTTGATCTCTCTCTCTCCCTCCAAGCTTCCTAGTCTTACCTGAAGTTGGCTAATGGCTCACACAGATTCAGAAAAGGTTGTGCACTCATACAGAAACCGGATTTAAGAAGAATACAGGATAGGCTGTGGTGATCAAGCACTGGACTTGATCAGACCCTTTTATGCCATTTTCCCCACTTGTTCCACCTCGATCCTTCTCTTTCTCCTCCTATGTCCCTTCCGCTGAACATTCCAATACAAATCTTTTTATTTTTTTTTAAAGAAGTCCAAAATTCTCTCCTCAGCCAAATCCTGTGAGTCCTGGACTCCTTTAGGAAATAATGCCCTTAGTCTGCATAAAGTGATTTCTGCTGAGTTGTCTTGTTGGGTTTCACACCGGGAACAATCTAATCTTCCTCCTTTCATGGTCTCAGGAGGAACCAGTTCAGCACGATCCATTCCTCCCTGGTTAGGTTCCTTCACTTCCTCCACCTATCACTGTTTCTTCGATGACTGTCAGGTCCTTGCATTTAATTTAGTCTTTAATCAGATGCCATAATAGCAATCATGTTCTATAAACAGATCACTGGAGAACAGCTGCTCGCTGGTCTACAGAAGAGTGCAGATGGCAAAGAAACTAACTAGTCACCATAGCCATAAGCACACCACCATAATTACCGAGGTTGACAACTATGCAACCATCAGTATAGTTGGATGAAAGGGATCACAAAAGCAGATAGACAGCATGACATGCTTTTCTCAACAATAAAAGTATTTTATACTTCAGTTACAGCCTCTCCCACCAACTTTATTTCTTCTCTTCTAATTCTTCTTACAGTGTTTATATTGTTCAATAATGGTGCAGGAGGAAGGAGGAGGGACTTAATGCCTAAATAAATAACCCATGCTAGAGTTGTGGAAGCGACACAATGCTAGATTTTGTTTCTTGTTGACTGGGAAGAGTTTATCCTGTCCCCGAAGATGGCAGAACAGAGTGATCAGAAATTTTCTGGAGTTCTGCTTTGATGAGGAAGGAGGTCACCAAACTGATGATAAAGACAGAAACAACACAATGGTATCTCCTAATTTTTGTCCTCCAGAGTTCTTGCTGCTGATGAAAACTGCTTGTTCCATGTGCAAAGAGATTATCCCTTGAGTTATTTCACTTGAGAATACAAGAAGCCAGACTTGCAGACTTTCTCTCTCCTTTAAGAAGGATTCTGCCCTATCGCCAGAGCTTGCAGCAGGAACAAGCAGGTCTTCCTAGAAGTGGTGATACAGAAAGGTTTAAATTCAAGACCTCAAACTGCACCAGCTCAGATAAGCTCAGAAAACGCCTTAAAAAGGTCTACCCTCCTGCTTTGGTGACTTATATGGGCTAAAAGTGGAGAGACCAAGCTTGAACACTATGCATACTACTGAAGTAAAATACTTTCTTTCTAAACAGAGCTGGCAGACAAGTACGCACAAATGAAGACAAATAAAAACAGCCAAAGGAAAGTAATTCACTGTAGAAATGTACGTACATACGCAAAAAAAACCACAAAAGAGACATAAATGTAAGTCCAAAAACCAGAGGAAGGCAGTGTTTTGTACTACTTACTTTACCATGAGCCAGCTACAACGAGTGGCTGCTGCCCTGTTGTAGGGTGAGAATATTCACTCCCTACAGTTTTGGACAGTATCACATTAACAGAACTTGGAGACAAATCTGTCTTTACTTCGAACCTTTGTGCAACACACCTTTGTCACAGTGTCAAGAAAAAACAATATTTGAAAGAAATTAAGCTGTAAGGTGCCCTGGCATAAAAACAAGGACAGCGCTGGCCTGAAAGCAGATAGTATTTGTAGGTAAGTAAGAGATGGAAAAACTGTTCTTGAGCAGCAGACACAAACTTCCAGCATAGGAAATACAGTATCATCTATATAGTAGTAGCAGTAATAATAATTTACATGTAGAGTTTTAAGCAAAGCTGTAAAGAACTAACAAATACCTGAATCCCTCTTCAAATAAAACAAGAAATAAGCATACTTCCCTTACTAAAGGTATGTGGCCAGGCTCCAAAGAAGATGCATTGTGTTCTGTGTGAGA
>NW_009199588.1:0-10973 GCF_000690835.1 Fulmarus glacialis | reverse complement strand
AGTGTGAAATGTCTTTTTTCTTCTTCTGTGGCCACCATAAAACCCCAAAACTTTAAAGTTCAAGATTTTGTATATACTTGACGAGTTCACTATGGTCGTCATAACTAAACATGATATTAGAACATCTGAGGTTGTCACACATGGGCTTCTGAATGGCAGTAGTTAAGCCAATGTTGAGTTTCTGCTTTTTTGAAATATCAAGTTAATTATACTTGTTAAGGTGTAGTTACACATAGCATAGCAATGTACAGTACAGTACATAGCTACTACGCGAAACGTACATATGCATTATAAATATGAACACCAAGTAAGTGGCAAATGCACCTCAATCAGACAGGAATGGCTATGTCACCAAACATATATTTTCAGAGAAAGTGGATACTGACAGATATTTAATAAGAAAAAAAGAGTAGCTGTATGTGGTGGAAGAAAAGGAGTTTGATTATCTGACTGCCACATATTTGTGATTTTATTAACTGCCTGTATCATTGTTTCTCTAAGCAATGCCCCTCCCCAAACTATAGCAGGTATTTGAGCCATGGAATCCTGGCTCTCTCCTTGAGACAAGGCTATAAATCCAGTTACGTAAATTGAGCAAGTCAAGGCAAGATATGAAGTAGGAATCTGAAGAAGAAAGTGTGTGCCTGGAATGGCATCTTTTCTCCAGCTATGTCATAGATGAAATAAAGATATTGCCACTTTCTATAAATTCTATTTCATTCATATTCTTATACTAATGCAATACACTAAGGCCTGGAAAGTAAAAAGGTATCAATGCTTATTTTTAACAAACTTATAATAAATGTCAAATAAGAGTCTATATTTGCAAAAATAAAGAAACATTTACTCTTTTGACAAGCAAGTATTGATAACTGTACTCAGTTTCATCCTTAGCTAAATAATAATCCCTTGAATTTAAAAATTAAATGCATTCAGTTCTTGCTTAACAATCTGAGGAAAAAGAAGAATGAATGCTAGGAAAGAAGTAAAAAAGATATGCAGAGCCAAAAATTGCTTGCGAGGACAAAGTGAACATATAAGCAGAATTAGTTACATCTAGTAGGAGGAGAAAAAGATGTATATAGGAATTGTATCAAAACACAGTAACAACATCAACAGAGATCTGAGGGACACAGTTGTCAATAAATCAGGTGACTATAATGTAAAGTGAAATGAGATTTGCCCAGCTCTTACTACATACATAGTTTACTTAATGAACAATACTGTCATTCTGAATACACTTTTTGTAGTATCCAGCTTCAGGGGGAGAGGAGGGGTGGAACTTCAGCAAAACAAATCAACCTGAAGTCTTTTGGACAGAGGCAATATCACCGTGAGTATTTACTACTGGCTAGAGGAGCTAGAATTCAGGAGCCAAAACCCAGGTAACATTAGGATTAGGGACTTAGTAGAATACAGGCTACCCGAGTATGCTAGTGATTATTAAGAATTCTACCTACTTACTTGGACAGGTCAATCTTACACTTCAGGACTTTCATGTGGTTTGACTCTGTCATTAAAATATACTGTTCAAGGTGGGGTTGGGGAAGGAAAAACGTATTTCAGAGATGTAAATTAAAAGAAACTTCTGGTTGATATTGTCATAACCAAAAAAATCCACAGTAATTACACCAAAGTGATGCACATTTATTTTAATTAATTTTAAAGAATTGCACATTCTACTCTTCACACACTCTCCTTTTATGGGAAAGTTTCCCAAAGAGCACAAAAAATCCTATTCTTCAGAACAGTTTTTAAGAAAAGACAGAATGAATTGCTTTGGAATACACTTTAGGAAAAGCTTGTATTGGCAAAGATGCCAAGTGATCAAAACTCCTGTAGCTTCTATGGTTCCTCAAGTCAATAACAAAATAGGGCTTGACAACAAAATTAGGGCCAGTGTATGAGTCACACTGCAGCCAATTACATATATAAACTGCATATAATTTCTTCATAATTTTTCTGTCAGGGCTATTTTTAAACTATTATAACAACTACCTTCTGAGTAACAACGCACTAAAAAAAAATGTTTGTACATTTAACAAAAGAGAAAGAAAGGGGACTACTACCTTTCCTTACTTTAACACATCTTAAATGAATCAGAAAATGTTACCGATGTTCAGACAAATTTTGAAAAACAAAGTGCTAGAACACTCTCAATATAGCAAAGGGGAATTCCAGATATAACACCAGAAAGATAATGTTTCCTTAAAACATCTTGCTTGGCTCCTGGGGGTTGCGCACACTGTATCAGCTGGGCCAACAGCACCTCTTTGACTGTGCCCACTCCCCCATAGCTTTGATCCCGCTTCTTTTCAAGACCCTGCAAGAATGTATAAGAACTAACTGCCCTTAAAGCCTTACTCTGTGGCTATTTAAAACCATTCTAAGCTCAGCTGGAAGGATCAGGGGGAAGGAAGGTAGATGCTGGAACACAGGTACCCAAAACACCTCAAAGATTTTTGATCGTAGCAGATAACTGTCCCTTCTCCTTTGAAAGATTCCCAGGAACTTGCACAGAATCTTTCAAAAATAGAGGAAAGGAAGAGGATTTTAACAAGAAAAGGGAAATATATTGTTATTCTACTGAGCTGATGTCTGACTGGTATCCCAAACAACCTGGTAAATGTATGCAAAGACACATGTAAATGTTTCACTAACCAGATAATCCTAGAGCTGTTTAGGCTGCCTTTGTTCTAACTGAGGTAACCTCAAACTATTTTCCAAAGGAGTGTTTTGGTTTGAAGCAGCAGTGCCGTTCTGAAATTAAACTCATGGCCAATCCCACTTAACCAGGAACTGCGCTAGTTTGCAGAGGAGTCTCAGTGTGCATGGACTAGTTTTCTTGGAGGTATGCACCAAACATGCTCTACCCCATTATGGTCTGAATGGATGACTAATCCTTTGGACAGTTTTTTAAGTCTGTTCTGACACAAAAATAGACCTGCTTTGAGCAGTGACTGGACTAGAAGACTTCCAGAGATACCTTTTAGTGAGTTATTTTATGGTTCTATGGAAAATACCAAAACTGCACACAGCGTCAATGCAAGCACCATGGCACTAACTGATTTTAGGTACTCCTGTTGTTTCAAATTATTTGCTAATGTAAACATAGGTTTCCATGTCCAATAATTCTTACTTACCAGCTTCACATTCTGATTTAATACAACACAAATTACTCTAGGTACTAAAAAGTTTTCTGTGGCAGTATAGATTTCTCTGCAGGTTTCTTGCGAAGCTAGATTAACCTGTGCAATGCTCATCGTTGTCAAAGCTCCACTGCTGCAGAACTCAAGTTAGCTTCTTTCAAGTTAGTTCAGGTATTTGCACACCACACTGACAAATGCAGTTAATATGCTGCCTGTGTTATACAGGATGAGGAACTAGAAAATCATAACGACATGCACAACCTGAAAAAAACCACTGTCAATCATTAAGTGGTGGAAATTAGCTTTAAGCTTGGTATTATCATCCTCTCACAGTGGTTAACGATATCCATTATAAACCAGAATTAATTCCAATTTATCTGCATATTCATTAGCAGCTCAGTATACAACCTCTCATCTTTAGCTATGTGACGATTTTAAAATATACTCAGTGCTGTCATCATGATTCTACTGCCTCAATATGAAGATGTACTTCTTATCTTGTCCTTCTCAAAAGTGATAGGGAAAAAAGCAAAGAGAGAAAATACAAAAAACTGAAAGAAAATTCAAGAGTTATTCAAAAGACTAATACAGAAAAAGGCGAACTGAGATGATCTGTGCAAGTAAAAAAAAACCCTTACAACAAAATGGTCTCAACTTTCCCAGAATCATAATGAAGTGAGAAGGTTTATATGTCTGGCATCTAAATATTTCCACTTAAACCTTATTTCCTAACAAAATTAAATTTATAAGATCTTTTCTCTTTCCACAAATTCATTGGAAATAATGTCAACCTTTGTCCAGATTCAGTTAACTTTGTTAAGAAGCAGAAGTCTCGCTAATTAGCAATTTTTTAAAAGCTTCCTCAATAAAAAAAGAAAAAAGAAAAAAAAAAAAAAGAAAGAAAAAATAAAAGACTTCCACAACAGTATCCCAGTCATGTGTTGAAGTGCGAGTGAGAAAGCAGACACTGCAGAAATTTGTGTGAGGAATAGCGAAAGATGAAGTCTTTACAATGAGAATATGCAAGCAAGCTGACAAAACTCCCTTGGAAGCTATGTTTCCTTAGTTCTACTGCTCATGGAATAATTTCTTTAGTGAGTTCACTGCTGCTGCAACAGAAATAAATATTTATATCTCAATTAGCCAGAAAAATCCAGACAGTGAATCCTACCACATCTGTTCCATGTCTTCTTTCCAGCAGAAGTCGGAAGATATTAGCTGTAATCTTGTTATCTTGGACACCTTGTCCAAGGCCACGGTTGTCATCCTGCATAAGTCGACGATCCATGATAACTTCCAACTGACCTGAAAGAGCAATACAAGCATTATACTGGTAAGAAGAATATGTAAAGCTTCTATTAAACATAAGAAAAATACCCTGAAATATAACTTACAAAGAATCACAATTTTTCTCTTGCATATGGAATATTAATAGCAGATCAATATTGTTAGGACTGATTATGAAAACAGTTAATACCTTTGGGCTTTGGCTGTTTATAACCTTCCAAAAAATTTTCACAAGCCTTTCAGAAGAAGATCCTGCAAATTTTTAACGTAAGAGTCTAAATAGAAGTTTAGCATAAAAAGTTATTACTGTTAATTATTATTTGTAACAATGATACTTGGCACATCACGCATCAAAGAGGAGAACCACCCAAGTAGCTGCAGCTGTATGGAGAGACCTTCTGTAGAGGAACTGTCTTCATCTTACACTCCATAAAAGCGTGCACCTCCCAAATATATTTTTTCCTTTTTTTGGTTTTTCTTTTACAGTTGGAGGCAGAAGAAAAAACAGGTAGGCAATATGACTATAAAAATACTGAAAATCACCCCTTCTTATAAGGGTATTTTCACTTGTAGTAGGAAAGAACTTTGCACAGTGAGTATAAAGTTCTGAGTTTATACTGAACTGCAGCACTGCCATTCAGAATAGCTCTTTAAGCATGATGTTAAATCATAAATAGCCTTATGGAAGATGAAGTTCGTATCTTTTCAAGTTTGTATCTCCAGAGGGAAACCAGTTCAGGGCATGTAATTAAGGCTGTTACGGTTTTTGCGCACTGAATCTTCAAACAAGTGTACTTGTTTCCTAAATAAAACTGGAAGACTGAAGTACTTGTTTCCTAAATAAGAAATACACAATTTAAGCTACTAGAAAAGGCTGCTTAGTAAGGCGGTCTCTTTTATACTTTTTCAGTGTTCTACAAATACTTATCCAATTTTCCTAAATACTTGTTCTTCCCTTCCCTCAAGTAAAAACAGATTTTGTGTACCCAGGACAGAAGTCAGCTGGCAATGAGTAAGAAACAAACTACCATTTTGAACTAAGGTATAAGGCTAGGGTTGCGCTTCAAATTGACGGTCTTTGCGGATCACTGTACAAGTATGGGCTTGTACAGACAGACAGGTATGATAATGCTCTGAAAAAAGCTAGAATGACAGTAAGAAGGACTGATAAACTTTTGCTGAAGTTTTCAAACAAAATTTAGAAGATCTAGATCCAAAACTACCTAAATGCATTTCCAACATTCTTTAAGAAGGTAGGATAATGAAAGCTGACAAAATAAAGCTTTATTATTCTTAAGGCGATTGTGAACAGCAAATACAAACAAAATGATCAGTGCTGCTAAAGTCAGAGATAAAAACCATTTCAAAGTGGGTCAAAGACTAAGAAAGATTGTTTTAGGGAAACTTCTGGCTTAAAAATGGTATAAGTGTATTGTATGAGGCTTCAGGACAAGATCCCCACTACCTCGTTAACTATCTATCAGACTGCAGGGAAGTCCACCTCTAAATGACATCCCATTTGGTATGATGCATCCCATCTATGCAGAGGTCTTCCCTGGGGCATGAAGGATAATTCACTAAGTAGTAAATCAGAGCAGAACTGAACAGAACTTCCAAGGTGGAGGATGTTCAGCATCTAACATTAGAAAATGATTATGCATCCCATCCCACAAATGGGAAGAGAGATGGAAAGTAGGAACAAAGTTGTGGCATATGTACTTTACAGTTTTTGATCAAGTCACTTAGAAGCTGATGTTGAAGACTGATGACAGTCTGAGTACAGTGAGAAATTCTGCTCCATACTGCTGAGATAATCTGACAGCATCAGTTGACTAACTGCTCCATTACTAAGGAACCTGTCTCTAATCCAAGAATGAGAAGTGAGAAATAATCAGCTGTTCCTATAAATCTCGGTGGGTTATGCCTTCATACACACAATCTCAGACACACAGATACACAGCTACTGAAGGCATTTGCCTGAACTGCAATGTTTTTGAATTTTCTTCCAGGATCCCTTTCAGATCCTGAAGGGCCTTCAAAAGAAGTGTCACGAAGCATGCGACTTTCAGCAGCCACAGAACCTTCAGCTTCATTTGTGTTCTCTTTTAAGAAGTCCAACATGCCCTCAGGACAAAGGTAATAAACACAGTCATTACATGAAATATTACCTAATGATAAATACGTTCTTCTTTTTTTTAGCGGGCACTGAGTAAATATTTGATGTTGCTAACGATCTCTTAACCTTGAGTGACATAATAGGTTTGCCAGAGAGGGACATAGCTAAGAAATTAATGCCATGACCAGGTATGGGATACATCTTTTGCTCTTTTATTTAACTGGAGTAGGGGAAAAGCCTCTAATGTTGTCTGGGACTGGGTTGAAACCAATGCTCACAGAAAGCCAGTTTCTCCCTGGTACTTACTGCAATATGTCAAACAGCGTTAGCCTTAACTTCCTTAACTTGAAGACAGAGAGTGAGGGTCTCTGTGGACTTAGATGTTGCATTATTCTGTGATTCAAAGACTAGGAGTGTTAAAGAACAAATACAGACACTATTACAAGGTAACGGAGCCTCTGCACACTCTGCCACATTCTCCAATACCTATGTAACGAGTGCCTACAAACATTTGGTGGTGTCAAGTTCATTCACAAGATCAGGACAAAGGGAATTTGGTTTCTAGCAATGGAAGGCATGAAAACATGTGGTTTGGGTCTTGTGTCAGGTCGTCTTGGAACAAAAGGCTGATATATATGGCTTTATTAAAGCAACGATCTACAAACCAGTGTTAACTCTTTGCCTTAAAATGAATTACGTTTGCTAATACTGCCATCAATCTAGTACGGTATCCACCTTTTGTCAGAATAGACATTAATATGACGTTTTTCTGAAAAGAAAATGGGAAGTAGGTTTTGGCAGAGTTTCTGATGGGCTTTTTTTTCTTCTAAGTATTCATTCATTCATTTTGTTTTTCAAAATCGTGTAAATTTAAACTCACAATATATTATAACAAGGAATTACACATCTTAAATTATGAATTATATACCCTATTTTGCCCAGTACTTGCTAGCTTTATTTGAATGCCTCCTCATTCTTGTAGCAGTATAGACTGAACAACTGACCTCTGTTTCCATCCTTCCAGGCCATTCATCATAGTCTTCTCTGCTGTGAGGGACAAGACTGCATCCGTTTTGGAATTCTTAATACGAATTGATTTTTCTTGTCAACATATTCATTAGCTCTTTCAAAGTACTCCATTAAATTTGTGAGGTATGATTTTGCTTCAGAAGAAGTACGTTGATTCTTACCCAATGTCATTTTTGTCCTTTACTTCACTACCTATAGTTCTCAAAAAAGCTGCTACTGCTGTCCTTGACAGGGATGTTAGGATATACTGCGTATACCTTAAGACTAGTGCTTTCTACCCTAAAGCAAATAAACAAATCAAAAACCATGATCAGCATCACGTTATCCATCTTAAGCCTGCTGCTACCAGAGAAGTACAAAAGAGAACAAACCACTTATTTTTGCTGTTTCATTCTTGAATTCCATCAGAGTTCTTGGGTGAAAAATACCTGGTTCTGACAATTTATTGCTCATTTTGCCTTTCTCGTAATCTCTTTCCTCTGTCTCTAGTTTGAGACAGATCTTCCTTTGAAGATGACCAGATCTCATGTAGGAACAACCTCCACCTCCTCCCTTATGGACATATTCTAAAACTTGTCAGAGTTGGAGAAACATATCTCCTTTCTTCAAACGCTAGTAGATATGGTAATCTCTGAATGAACTATTTCAGACAATCATGAAGGATAGGCCTTTATAATATTTATCATCTTATACTTACCATTTTTCAAGCTTGCAACACCTAGAGACTGAGCTGAATGAAGTGTCAAACGAACACCAATATCTTGGATATAAGCCATTGTAGTCATAGGATAGATATTTGCTTGAAGAGGCAATTTGCTCATCGTCAGTCTGGGCTGGATCTGCAGTATGAACACGAACTTCAGTAAAATACATTCTTTTTATGCATTTAAATTTCAAAGACTTTTTCAGACATTTTCCCCATGTGCTTTAGAAGCACTGATTGACAACCGGCACCAAAGCATTCACTCGACTGTATTATTTAGCTTTTTGGAGATTTGTGGCTAAAATTACCGCTTTGGAAATGATAACTTCAATGTACTTTTAGATCAAAGAATACTTAAAAAAACCTGAAAGATTCATCAAGGGAACCTACAAAAAAAGAAATAATCACAGTTATAGAATGAGAGAAAATTTTTTCTCCTCTAGAGAGCAAGCAGTGAATAGATTCAAGGTAGCAGAAAAGGAATTGTTGGTTTATAATGGGAACTTATTAAAGTGCTAGTGGAATTCTTGAATGGTACATGACAAATGAGTAGTAGTATTAAAATTATTTTCATGTTTAAATATTCACTTTGCTGTCTCCAGCAAAATGCAGTACTACACACTAACTGGAAAAACAGTAGTCTCTTACTCAGCAGGTATGGTTTTCAATGTATTTGCAAAACTATTTTTAGCAACGAAGGAAGGTAAGGAAAAGAAAATTGTCTTTCTTCCGTGTGTGCTGCAGAGTGCAATTTAAGAAAATAGTCACACTATATTTCATCAGTTGCATTACCAATAGAACAAGTTATTACACTCCAAAAATACATCGCTTATTTCCACCACAGCAGCAAGCAGTTGTTCTCTAGGTCTGAGTTGCTGGACCTTATGCACATCTAGCATTGTGCTGCCCACAGGGCTCTAATTAAATAGACAAAGCAGAGGGGAAAGAAGGCATGCATATATACAAGCGACTACATGGTGGCTTGTCATAACTTGCTGTATTACAATTCTTAAATTAAAAAGGATATAAAGGAATATTTAACGAACCCCTTGAAAGAAAATACTTGCTACTTGATCTGGTCTAAATTAAATTTTATAACGGATACATTTTTAAAGCTTTTCCCCTTTTAAATGATTAGTGGAGTTTAACATGAGAGTTTGACTAATATGACTCAAACTCTTTAAAATCAGAAGTATTAAGACAGTCAAAAAAGGAGACCCTAGGGCTTTTATAATTAATAGACAATAATTACCTGATATCCATTAAGATCAGTATAGAATCTATTTTGACTGTTTATGTCAGATGAAATTCTCATTGCAAGCTCACGATTATATTCTCCTCTAATATCCACAATATTGGAAACTTCAAGAGACTGGCCTTCCAAACCTACATGAAAAAGACACATTTAAAATCTCTCAATTTTTAAAAGTGATTGCCACATATAGAAGAATGACTGTGCTTCCAGAACACAGTGATCTTGTTTTCCCCTGCTAGTTTTCCTTTTCTGTTATATCTAACCAGATATTTGAAGCCAGTTCAATTATGTACCATATGATATAGCAGTACTTCTAATTCAGTACTCATTGAACTGACAGTCTGAAACCACCACTGAAATAGAACAGAAGCAACTCATGATAAGAACCAATGTGGGTTCCAATAAATCAGTAGAAAACAGCACACAACTGTTAAGTGCTGTCTTTAGCAGCAGCTAATACACTGGAGAAAGACCTAGCCATTCACTTCTCCCCTTGACTCTTATGCAGCTGCCACCATTCACAGACAAGAATGAAGTTACCAGCTTCTCGACAGCAACTGTTCCACTATGCAGGAAATAGCTGTTTTAACCAAAACAAGGAGAATCTTCCTTAAGGACAGTGAATTAAGAAACCGCACACTGATATGACCACAACCAGGACACAAGTCTTTGTGACAGGGAAAAGATAACTGTTTATTAAAGGAAGGATTAAGTATCTGAAATGCAGACAGATGTTCGTAAGATTTTTTTCTACAGTGCCTCGCACTGAAAATTAAATACCTTTAATAATAGCCTGACATTTTCGAACAGTTCGAGACACCAGTTTGGACTGGAATCATACCATCACTCAGCATGACCACTTCTACCCTTTCTGTAGTCTAAGGGGACTAACAATTGTGAAAAGAATTCCACTAAGCAGAACAGAGATAAGAAGTTTCTCTCTGTAGTGAGATGAAATTACATTCTGTTTGTCTAATGGATTATAAACAGAAGTCAGTAAAAAGTGAGGGACTGATTAACCAACTTAGTCCTTTAAAATTGTACTGTTATACTGCAGTGCTAAATGTAAAAATTCAGTTCAGGTAATAACTTCTATTTTCCCAGACCTCGTCTGGAAAAAGTGGATCTATACACTCCACTTTTGATGCTTTTAGTCATAGATTTTCCAACTATTTTAAAGTAGGACTATTAAAGCACGAGTACATTGAACAAGGATACAATATTTCATTTTACAATTTTAAAAGAACCACACCATGAATTACTCTCAGCTCTTTTCTAGTGCGTAATTTGAGTTAATACAAAAATACAATTACGAAGACAATACGAAGTTTCTGATAAAAAGATTAACAAAATCATGCTGATATCAAAACCAGATGCCAATGAAAGCAGAAAAAGTTAAAAATCACTCATTGGTCTGTCCTGGTTTCGGCTGGG
>NW_009199587.1:10811-24784 GCF_000690835.1 Fulmarus glacialis | reverse complement strand
GACCGGCCCCAAAACTGAGCCCTGCAGAATGAAAAAATCATGAAAATAAAACTGGTTAGTAAAAGTGTCACAGGGATCTATTGTCCCTGAAATTTGCTTATTTTGTAGATCAAACATTATGGAGAAATAGAATCATAGAATCATGAAATCATAGGACAATTCAGTTTGAAGGGACCTCTGGAGGTCATTTAGTCCAACCTCCTCTCAAAGAAGGGATAGCTTTTGTCAGATCTGGCTGTCCAAGGTCATATTCAGATGACTTCTGGAAATCTCCAGGGATGGAGACTCCAAAGCCTCCTTGGGCGAACTGGTCCTGTATTTGATCACCCTCATATCAAGACCTTTTTCTTTATATCCAACTGGAATTTTCCTTGTTGCAACTTTTGTCTGTTGCCTCTTGTCCTATTGCTGTGTACCTCTGACAAGTGTCTTCCTCCATTGTCTACAAACCCTCTCTAAGTAGAGGAAGACTGCAATTAGGATTCTCCTTAGCTTTCTTTTCTGCAGGCTAAATAAATGCAGTTCCTTCGGTCTCACCAAGGTTTCAGCTCCCTGCTGATCATCCTGATCATTCAGTCCTCCACTGAATTCTCTCCTATTTATTGATATAGCTTTGCACTAGAGACAAAATTGGATGCTTTATTGCAGATGTGGCCCCCCAAGGGTTGAACTAAGAGTAATAATCACTTTCCTTGACCTGATGGCTATGATTTTGCTAATGTAGCCCAGTATACAGTTAGCACAATTAGTACAAATATGCATTTCTGACTCATGCTCAGTAGCAAACTGAGGCCAGGTCCACCAGGACCCTCAGGACCTTTTCTGTTGAGCTGTTTTTCAGTCAGTCAGTTCTGCAGGATGCCAAAGTCACTCTCACCTCAGTGTCTCATGCTATACCTCCCAGGACTTCTAGATCTTGAGATAGCCAGCTCACAAACTGGTTCATTTCTGCCTCTCAAAGAACTCACATAAAATGTCATTACCACTTTATTCCATTTGTGTTTGGAAGATACATTTCCAAAAAACAGGAAGGAGATAGAGAAGTGAAATATATACGGAACATATAAAACAGATGTCACAGCAAGTCATTATTACTCTGTGAAGAATGCTTTTATGTGCTTTGGAAGGACATTGCCAAGTAATTTTCCCAAATATACTTCATGTTTTATTGTTATTTTAGGCAACATAAAAAATTAACATACAGCCACACAAAAGCTCTTAGATTCTAAATTGCAAGCATTACATTGCAAATGATAAATGAAAGAACTTTCCTTTGCTTTAAATTGCCTGTAATACTCTCTTAAAGCCTGAACTTCACTGTCAGCTCAAGACTCTTTCTGTCTCTAGTGAGCCTCATGTATAGGTTTGTTTGGTTTTTTTTTTCCACATGGTAAATTTTTGTTATCTAATTTCTAATGAATTTTCTTTTATGGCACTCACTATCCACTACCAGCAACTTTTACGGCCTTTTATTTTAACACTCAGTTATTTTACAGTTCATTGTCCAATTGACCTCTAAGGGGTCCACAATATCCTGTTTCATGCACTGCTACTTTGTTCAGTCTTTTACAACTGTAAAATCAATATATGGCTACAGTACTCAATTTTCTGAAGAATGTGCACATAGTCATGTTGCCCACCCTCCTGAAACATGCTGTCAATTAGAGCAACTGTCTTAGAGATCTCACTTTCTCTTTTTTTTTCCCCTTATCACAGAATACCTAAAATACAACCATAAATGAGTTCACTGCTGTGACAGACTGCATACTGACTCGCTTGTGATTCCCCAACTTTCCATTCAGTCTGTTAAGATATTGACATTTTTTTTTCCCAAAAGATTGATGTTTGCTTCTTAAACTGCTGTTCAAGGCCAAGAGGCCTTGAGGGGAAGTATTATCATATGCATTTATTGATGCATGATATTTACATTTCTTCAGTCTTCTAACTCCCTTCAGATGGTCATTTCTGTGATGAACTGACTCTCTTAATTAGCATGGCCTTAGCGTTACAAGGATAAAAGAGAGTAAACAAGCATGTCTGAGCACTGAAACCTGCGTGTCCCACACTGTTTAGTTTCTCAGCATACTCATTGGATTTGTTTTGGACCACTCTCACTAGCTTTTTCTAAAACAAGTCCCAGGAACAGGCAACTGATTCCTGAAATATGGCACATGGATGAAACTGCACCAAGCCTGGGTCTCATTGGTGTACACAGTCCTCCAGCACAATCTCAGCAAGGTTTGTACCTTCATGTATGTACTTTCAAGCCATGCTCTAGGGTATGCAATGCATACCTTCAGTTTCATATTATCAGACCAATACTCTGGTGGGTTGCAACACAGCTGTTTGGTGTTTTGAACTAAAAATCCCTTGCAATATTAATTATGTCTTAGGGTTACGGGGTATTGCCTGAAGAGGACACCCAGAGCCAAATGCTCTGGGAGCAATGCAGTGGGCACGACTAGTATGTTACAGTGCGGGTTAGCCCCTGGCAGCATGGACATGAGACAGTCTGTGCCATATGACTTGTGGCCAAAATTTCTTCCTTTCTTTTATCTCATAGTCTAGATGCACAACTAAAGTACATGCTCAGGGTTCATAGATGACTTTCAGGTTATCACAGTCTTACACATCGCAAAATCACTAGTAAATGGCAATAATCCAATTTCAGCAATATGGTTTATTACATCCATGATAACTGCCTATAGGAAAGGATTCTCTGCAAGCCAGAGTTTACGGTGGATCCGCTACTGAAGCCATATTTTTCTTCAGTTGTGGAGATAAATTATTGTACATAACCTGAATTAAAAATATTTTTCAGCATGTCTCTTCATTGCAAGCTTTAGCAAATTACTGTATTATGCAGTTGTATGCCTATTTCCGGATCTTAACTTCCAAGACCTTTTCCCTTTGTTGCCTTTTTTTTCAGTAAGACAAATAGAATGCAAGCATATAGTACTAGGTATTCTTCTTCATGATATGGAGCTACATTGACCCTTCAAATTTCAACAGTTTTGCAAAGATACTTTTCAGTGGTCTTATCTCTGAATTTGGGGCCATAATGCAACATCTTAACGGAACATAACTAGCAAAAAATGTGAAGGTGTATTGTTTTGTTTTTTTTTTTTTAAGTTTGGAACTAGGTATCACAAAATTTCATTCCTCTGGCATAACACACACTTACTGAACCGATTTGGAAGTTATTATCTTTTTTAATTTTCCTAAACTGTTCTAACACCTCTTTCACCTATAGTTATTGAGCCAATCATGTTAACAATCATTTTTCTATTTGTATTAAGATACCGTGCTTGTCTAATATTAACTTGTCTAATACATAACCATTCATGCTAAAAATCTGAGACTTATAATAAACACTTAAAGTGAAAACATCACCACTTACTTGTTTATAAATGATTTGAAATTATCCGTAGGTAAAAAAGTAATTGCTGATATTACTTCATTAGTATAAATCATTGAATTGTAGAACTGAGGTTGGAAGGGGCCTCAGTAAGTCAGTCCCCTGCTCAAAACAGGACTAATGAAGTTAGGCTAGATAGATCAGAGCTACATCCAGGATCATATGATCCTGAATTATTCATAGAATCTTTACATTAAATTATTATATGATTAAGTCCCTTTTCTGTCCAAGGTCCAGATACTCACCTGTTTGTTATAGAAATGAATACACTTTTAGGTAGAACTTTTGAAAGTATAGTCCCTTCATCATGAAAAACTGTTAAAAGTCTCAGCATAAACAAAACCATAATGATAGAATTGGAGGTTACTTAATGCTAACAGACCAGAAGTTGGCTTGGAATTTGGACCCTGTAGCATTTACCTGCCACCAATGATAGCTCTTGCAACGCTGCTCCACAATATTAGAAGCTTTTCTTCAGTATGTCATTCTTGAAAATATGAGATTATGCAAAAACATCTTTCATTATTTTTACTTTTTGGTTGTGGAACCAGGCAGAAGGAGGGGACTGAAGAAACAGGGGCGAATGGAAAGAGGTCCCTGCTCGGGGCGCCAGGCGAATCCCCTCCCAGCCTCCCTCACCTTCCCAGTTGCCCTTACACAACAGATATGGGGCTCTGGAACTTGAGGGCCAGGCAAATGAGGATGTAAGTGAAGGTCCATCCAGGGGGTTACCTAGGGTGAGTCAGTCAGCCCCACATATTATGACTGCCTCTGTTAAGAAAAAAAGGAGGATAATTGCCATAGGCGATTCCCTTCTGAGGGGGACAGAGGGCCCAATATGCCAACCAGACGCATCCCACAAGGAAGTCTGCTGCCTCCCTGAGGCTCCAGTTAGAGACATTACTAGGAAACTCCCAGGTCTGGTATGGCCCTCTGATTATTACCTGCTATTGGTTATACAGGCTGGCAGTGATGAGGTTGTGGAGAGAAGTCCAAAAGCGATCAAAAGGGACTTCAGGGCACTGGGGTTAAAGGATCAGGAGCACAGCTAGTGTTTTCCTCAAACCCTTCAGTGGCAGGGAAGAATGCTGAAGTGAACAGGAAAACACACCTGATCAACACATGGCTCAGGGGCTGGTGCCATTGGCAGAATTTTGGCTTCTTTGACCGTGGGGAGCTCTACACAGCACCGGGCCTGCTGGGGACAGACGGAGTTCAGCTGTCTCACAGGGGGAAAAGGATTCTTGCTCATGAGTTGGTGGGGCTCATCGAGCGGGCTTTAAACTAGGTTCGAAGGGGCAAGGGGATAAAACCAGGCTCACTAGAGAAGAGCCTAGGGGTGGCACGCCAATGTTGGGGGTGAAATCGATAGCCCAGCTCAAGTGCATCTACACCAATGCACGCAGCATGGGCGGCAAACAGGAGGAGCTGGAAGCCATTGTGCAGCAGGGTAGCTATGACACACTAAGAACTGCCCCACACAACAGAGGAATAGTGCATTCTTACTCTGGTTTGGTATTAAAATACTAAATTGATTTTTATTTTTTCTTTCACTGAGGAAAATTACAAGAGAAACATACTTAACAGAAAAACCTCTCAGGTAAATTAAAACCTACCGAACATTAATTTTTCAGTCCAAAAATTTTCTGGAACCTCTTAGTAACTGCAAATTTTAAAACATTATTTTTATTTTGACAATTCTTTGAACTTTCTGTTACCATCTGAAAAGACATTTTTTGTCACAAATTTTCCAGTTAAATTTAATTATTAGTGTAAGTATGTAAGTTTCCACAACAGTAACTGAAGTTATAGAAGTTTGCTCATCCCATATTAGAGACCAGGTCAGGATCAGATCATTCCCAATATTTGGCTTAAATCAAAGCCAGAAACACTCTGACAGTCAACAGTCTCTGAGAGGCAGGGGCAAGAATGGCTCTTTTTTGAGCTAACAGGAACTTGAAAACAATTTTTTTCATCTCCTCTATAAAGGAACCTGTAATTCAGGTGATACGTAAGCTCAGTAACAAAAAACTGTGCAAGTTGGGGGAAAGTAAAAAAAGTAAGTTTTCTCTTGAGCACACTCATATTTCAAATGTGTCTGTACAATTTTTTTAATAAGCGTTAATAAAATTATCTGACTTTCTAAAACAACTAGTTTTGCCTTGGGTTTAGTCTGTATAATCATATCTAATATTATGGCTTTATGCAATGCTATTTCAAACTCATGGAGATATTTCAACAGATGACAATGGGAATTCATTCAGCCTCATGTGGAAAATAATACACTGCCTTTTTAAAAAAAATATTTAATCAGGTATCGTGCCATTAGCATGGACAAAACTTCTAGAATTAAATACTGTTTTTTAATGTTTTATTGTCTACTTAAATGAAAAACATGTTTGATAACTAAGAGACTGTTCACTAGGCCAAATCCATGTAACACTGCAATCCAAGGCAATTAATCATTAACTTAAACCAAGAAGTCACAGCATGAAGATCTATCAAAGAATGCTGAAAAATAGTATTACATAATGCCACCTTGTGGATACTTCATAGACCTCTTAGGGAGGGGATAGAGTAAGAGTTAGACAAAGCAACAGCTTCCAGGTGGTTAGTTTGCCTTTAAAGGTTTCCAAAGAAGATAAGCAGTAAATTTAAATAAATTTGACCTTGATTTTCCCGAAGACAGACCTCTCAATTACTTCATCAACACCTTGGAGATTTTGAAAATAGAGAAATTGAGACTGAGATTGTGTGTTAATAATCTTAAAAAAAGCTTATAGCGTGATTCAGTGTTTTGGTGTGACTGCTTGATAATAGCACTAAAAAAACACCCTTGAAAACATTAATATTTGAAAATTTGAGATTGTCTAAGTTTGCTGCAAAGGGTCTGCCAAAAGCTTCCATTACAACACTTCTTGAAAGAAAGTCGTGAAGTCCTTGCGTTACTTCTACATGGAGCAAGACTTTCACTTGCAAAGGACAGAAGGACACAGTTGCAGAAGACAGCATGAAATTGTCTTTGAGTGTGTGTGTAAGACATAGAAACTAAAACAATGCCTTTCAGATATACTATTGAAAAAGAAAATGTAGTTGCTTGAAATTTATTTAAGCATTTTGTGTTTGTGCGCAGAAAAATATCTTTCAACACATGTCATATTTTGAACTAAAAAATTCCTGTTTCAAAGATGATGACAAAATACTTGCATCTATATTTTCTAGATGAAATATATCTTTTCCAACAAACTATTTTTGTTTTGAAGTGTAATTGATTATTTGAAATTGAATTCACCCAAAAAACTCAAGTAAAATAAAGAGAAAACTTAAAGTGAAACACGTGTTTTAAAATTACCAGGATAAAGTATTTTAACTGACCTAATCAAAATTATATTTTCATCTGATTTTCCAGTTTGAAAAACGTGTTGCTATTTGGATTTTCTAATTTTTTTCTGCTCAGGAAGATCATTTCTTACTGACATGTACTCTGTGGCAACAGTCAAGATTGCTGGTCTGTTTAAGGAGTTCACTGCCCTGTGAACTCAAAGTTCTTAGAGGATGTGTCTAGGTTGACTGGTACAAAACTGCTCTCCTCTCTACTGCCTTCTGGAAGCAGATTTTGGAGCAGGGTTTTTTATTTCTACTCAGGTTTTCTTGCTAAGGGAATTACCAGATTTAGCTGAGACTGATGTCTGCATATGAACCTACTTGCACAGTGTCTAGATGACAGGGAGCTGAGTGTTTTGGAGCTAAACAAGAAATGACTCAACCTCATAGCATAGATCCACCCTCCCGCTCTTTTTGTATGGATTTTCTATGGATTTCGGGTCTCAAATAGGGCTTAGGCAAACTCTCAGTGATGACAAAACATACAGAATAAACAAGAATCACAAATTAAATTCAGTGTACTCCGATTTGTTTGTATCCACGATGTCCTTTTGACTTTTAACAGTTATCTAGCATAAAAAGAGCGAGTAGCTGGCCAAGCTTGCTTTAAGGAAGTCTGAAAAAGAACAAAAGTTAATTTCATGGAAAACTAAGAGTAGACACAATGTCTGTAAGATTTTTAAACTAAGGATTTGTTGAGTGTTTCCTAAAGCACAATTAACTATCAGTATGAAAGTCTGTGGTCAGCTCACAAGCTGAAATAAATGTTATGAGTTACAGTGTGTTTGAAAAGTGTACATGAAGTCAAGTATGTAGGGTACTTTACAGGAATTAAGAAGGCATAAATTCATTTGTGAATGTACTATAAAATCATAAGGAGCCTTGGAGAAGTAGTTTGTAATATCAGCAACTCAGTTTTCATGTCTATAAGATGATAATACTGGCCAAAGTGCAATGGGTTTTGATATCTATGGGTGAAAAACATTATTTCAGTAACAAAGACATGATATGTAGTATCTAGGTATTGCTAGGTATTGCGATCTTTTTCTCAGGGGTGTTATGAACTGTGCCAAATCCATATACAGATAAAAAAAGAGAATCTCAGTTTTACAGTAGACATCTGGACAAAAAAATAATGTGATCAGTATATATATGGCCTTACAGATGTTGTAGAAAAAATGGTCCTATAAAGTACTTAACTTTTCTGATTATTCTTTTTAGCAGGACGGAACTTTACATTAGCATCTAGGTCATGAATATTTGTGATTTCTGTAGAATATTTTGTTATGTAGCATATGATTAAGCAGGAACCCAGGAAATACCACACACACTTTTCAGATACCTAAATAGAAAGGGCAGGGAATTAACACTCATGAGTTAAATTTGATCTGACTAGGAAGGAGCATATGTACCTTCTCCTTGGCTAGCCAGATACGTAAGTTTTGTGATGGAGGGTTTTCTTTTTATGAATGATATTTCTGATACAGTTATGTTGTAAAATTATATGTATTCATCCATAAGATTCTGTCCTTCACTTTCAGATAAATGATTTGTCATTTCTATCTGTCAGGGAGTCTCAGGGCAAGGGTATTTAAGCTGTCAGCACCAATGACATGGTAAAATCATCATATCAAACATAGGCAAACTTTCCATATGAATCTAGAAATATAGTTTTCATGCTTCTTAAAAGCTGAAAGCTTTCCATCGTTTTCAATATTTTGTCTTGTACTCCTTCATCCATAACTGGCGACAAGGAACGGCAACATCGACTCAATGCTCAAAAAAATGACATTGATATGAAGAGTTGGCTTCAGAGTAGTGATGTGCTCTACAAATGCAGATACTGCTCTTTGAAGGCTGCTTATTTTTCAAGCACTCAGCTACAACTTTCACTTTTCTCATTAAATAAAGTGACTTGTATAGTGACTTTATAAATGATGGAGAGATTGGTAATGTTCTGTTCCATGTATCTGCAAATATTCAGAGAACTGTGAACTTTGGGGTGATCACCTGACAATTGGGAGACTGCTATTGCTCTGTTATTTGCCATGCTATGATATCCACTTGTGGGGAAATACTAAATTCATTGTACTGATCATGGTTTCCAGGAAAGTGATCATCTTAGTTGTGGTTCGGCTGCAAATGATATTTCAATCCATGAAATATAGATTTTGATGATGCTGAAACACCTTCCAGAAACAGAAGCTATCAATGATAAAGGTTAGCAATTAACAAAATAGCAAGTGTAATACACATAAATATAAGGTGTCTATCTTCAGACTATCTATCAAACTACATTATAGACCAGCCAACTTCTCAACTGTCTTCTGAGATAAGCATATTATTATTTTTATCTGAAAGAGAAGAAGCATGAGGTACCTAGAGGATAAGGAAAATTGCCTCTGGTCAAACAGAATTTGAAAGGAAAAGACAGAACTAGTATTTGAATATTGAGTATTTCATTTTTTTCACTCCAAGGACCTAACGTCATCTGCACTGTACTGCTAAACTTTTGAAGAATCAGTGTAAATTGAATAACTATTTGTGTACATGATTGCAACTGTGCAAAGTGAGTACAACTGTAAACCTAATGATCTGCAAACATAAAAGGGAGCTCAAAATAAATTTATTTTAAATCGGTATGAAAATGTGGTCCTACAGTTTTTATTTAATTACTGTAACATCTGTCAGGGAAAACTGATCGTCTGCATGAGATAAGTGAATATGGTTGAAGGTGTCTACACAAGCTCGATGGTACTTAAGGAATTTTACTTTGGGGGAAATGAAATTTTTGCTTATTTAAGAGTGACAGTATTATTGAAGGCTTATGCACAGGTGAACTAGACTACTGCTCCATGTATACGGAGCAGCACATATAAAACACTCACATGATTAGTCCCAGTCCACGTTTGTCTATACATTATTGAACTTGCTTTGGTTTTGATCCTTCCTTTCACATAAGGAAGTTATGGAGCTAATTCAATGAACTAGACTAGGAAAGCAGTACAGTCAGATGATCTGTCCCTATAAATATGCTATAAGCCTGAGAGGGAGCTCACATAGACCACAGCCCTAGCTGAATTACTTCCATAACAGCCCTTATTTCTCCTCTCCAAGATCTCCCCCACCACCTGTCTTGACAACCCCGTCCAGGTCTTCTTTGTCCTTGCAGTATGTTTTTCCTAACATATACTTTAATCGTTTCCTGCTTTAGCTTTCTTTTTCCAGTTGATGATGGATAAAGAGAAAAGAATACCTTTGCAACAGTCTTCTCCTATTGCTCCTTTTTTCCCTAACCAAACAACTCTAACTCTTTCAAACTTTACTGAGGTATCACATCTTCTAAATGTCTCCTCTTACTTGTTGTTCTCCCAACATGCATGATTACTGCATCACTGCATTATTTTCAACCTTCTTGAAATTGAATGTCTACATAAAAAAGGTCTTACTTGGGTTGTCCACAGCAGGGGATCAGCCCACCTGTATTTGTGTGAATTCACACAAAGTATTGGATATGAGCAGTCAAAATGAATTGTTGACTTTTAGCTTTTGCTGGACAAATAAAAAGAAAAAAGAAATTTTGTAGCAAACAAAAGAGCAACTCTAAGACTACTACCTTGTTGAATAGGTACAGTCTAGGGGGTCTGTTGTTAAACAGGGAATTTGGTAGCAGAAGAACAGATATAAGGTAAAAAAGACTTCTTTTTATAGAGGAAAGGGAAAAAACACATAGAGAAAAATATACAGGAGCTCTCCAAAGCCACAATAAAAGAGAGTTCTCTTCTCTTCCATTCACCAAAAGTGTTGATGTTTTCCATTAAGTAGAAATACTTGTAAAGTATTGTAAAACATAATGCTTGGATGAATCAACAATATGATACAAGAATTCAGAAGGATTAGCTATTTGTATAAGACAGAGGAATCTAAGAATTATACAAAATATAAATTCTTTCTTTCCTATTCTCTACCACTTTCTATACAACAAATATTAATATTAATATTAAAATTAAAAAAAAAAAAAAAAAAGTAATACTGTGGGATTAAATAAATCACATTGCTACTCCCTTGCTTTGCCATCCCGAGAGTTCACTTCCAAGGCTTTCCAAAGCTTTCCTTCTCTGTAGCAACAGCAAACTAAGTTGGAAGGTCTGAAAAATTTTCAAACATGAATGATTCTACTGTCTCTGATGTAGCAAATATTCTCTTTTTTTGGCAGTTGACAGTTTCAAGTTCTGACAACTTAGTCTGAAGGGGAAAAAAAGATTGGTTGAGTACAAGAGGGCATATGTCATTTGCCCCCTTCTTCTTACCATCATAACTGTATAATGACTTCTTTTTACTAAAACAAGCTCCAGCTTTCTTCCTTTCTACCTGAGAGAGTTAATACCCATAGTAAAGGAAAGTATCTTAAACAGGGAGATTTCCAGGGTTTGTAATTTGCATTTTTTCTTGAACTTTATCAATTCCTTTTACAGAAACAATTTTTCACCCACCTTTCCTGTCATGCAGGGTATGAGTGTACAAGGATTATTTCACTTTTGTCATAGATTTTTTTATGGGACTAGATTATGAACATGTAGTAAAAATCTGTATCTGTGTTTTCAGTAACAAAAGTCAAGAGGCTGAAGGATGTTAAACCAAAATAATCTCCATATAATTATGATCAAGTTTAAAGAAGAGAACTTAGATTGGACCATAAATATTATGCAAGTAAGATGTGAGAATAAAGTCAGACCAGAACCATGTTCAATACACATGAACAAAAAATAATGTTAAGACAAAGGCAATATTAAGAATGAAACAGTGTTAAAGCAATAATTTTTTGCTTTTTATGAGTAAAAAATGTGACTTTGAATTCCCCGGGAACTCTTACAGTTGGTGATGAAGTGTTATTTCCCAAAGCAAGAAAGCTCTTGCTCTTGCTTTTGCTCATTAACATAGGTAAGGTAATATGTAACACTCATATTTATCAAAACTAAATTAACATTTTATCTATTAAAATGATCTTACAATATACTTTGTTCATAGCTAAAAAGATGAATTTTTCTGTATCTTTTAGAAATCTTTTTGGAACACACTGCAGTTTATGATGGTTTGTTATGAAAAGTCTATGCTTTCAATATCTGATTTCTATTCCCTCAGGCTTGAGGAACAGAAGGAAGCACTTCCCAAGACACTTGTGAAAATATTGGAAATAGCAATGCCCATCTCGTTTCTGCTTGATCTGAAGATCTAGAGATGGCTAATTCATATGCAAACAATACGCAAAGGGAGATTTTGCTTCAGAGGACTCACTAAATACCATGATATCAAAACTCGATTACCTGTGAAGCTTGTATTCACTGACTTGGGTTTTCTGAGTATGAGAACTTCCTATCTATCTCATCTAAAGGGAAATAGAGATTTAAGAGGTACCAGACTGGTCCCAAATCACTAAAGCAGCCATACAAATTTATTTAGGTTTTTTTACTGTTATTGTCTAGACTCCTTACAACTTAAAAGTCATCTTCTGAGGTGCCATGTGGGAACTGTTGTGGCATATACTGATTCTCTGAGGAGTTTTATTAGTTCTGCAATTGGCTGCATTGGTTTCCTGAGGACTAAAAAGTATTATCATATACTTGCAGATGGCATTCAGAAACTCTATACAGCCCCTATTTTGATGGTATTAGAAGCTATTCCATAGTACCACAAGAGACAGAATAACTTTCAGAGGTCTCCTCTGCAGGGACCTAAATCCCTTCAAGAAATAAAGCATACTCACTGATCCACGTTCAACAGTATATGCTCTGCTAAATGTAGTTGAGGGAGCATGTACACTTTTATATCCTTGCCTGCATTCTCTTAAAATGGATCATGTGAACTAACATGATGGACAGTTGATTCCAGGTCACTAAAGTATCAGATGTCATAAAAAAAGGCATTGCAGGGCAGCTGGAATGAAAGTGCTGTAAAACCGACCAAACCGAGAGAATAGCATTTGTCCCAATTTTTTTTATTATTTTTTATCGGTTTTTTTAGGATAAGCCTGTGAAAAATATTTCTGTCAAAAAACAAGGTCCCAGGTACATACTGCATTCTTTGGACAAAATCTTGCAGTAATATGAATGGTAAAAACCCACCAAATTATATCTCTTAGGTTTGAAATGCACTTACTGCTCATTACTCACAGAGACCAGATTGGCTTTATTAAAACCCAAAACTCAGCCAGTGTCTCCAGATGACTTATTTAATTTGCTTTGCTCTGAAATATAAAAGTCTTGCATTAATGCTAACAGTGAAAGTCAAGTAAACTTTTTTTGATTGAGATTTAATGTTTCCAGGTCTGAAGGCATATAATAATATTAAATAAAATAAAATAAAATAAAATATTAATCAGATGAGTGTTCTTTAGAATTGTATATGTGGATTATATAGATTTCTGACAACATCTATTTGAGGTCTGAAGGCCCTATTTTCATGAACTGCCTAATATTTTTAAAATCCCACTTTGCTCTAAAGTTTGGCTTGCAATAAGGCTAGCTGATCTTGCCTCTTTGTGTAATCACATAAGTGAGTTTTATCCTGGAAGGGAACAGCCGTCTGTGCCTCTGTATGACCATATGGGAGGACGCAATACTTGTTCTTCCACATAGCTGGTGCATTGTTGAGCCTCTTAAAGGTCATTTCCAAAGGAACATTGGGGACTGACCTCTCTGGACCAGTGCCTGGGTGACCGTGGGTCATGCAAATTCAAATGAGTCACAATACCACTTGTGACATTTCAGTTTTTGTCAGGCAAAAACCCAGACATGTGGGACGAGCTCCCGTTCCTGTGCGGTTTTAACTCAAAACTGCTCGGTTGATTTCCTACCTATATAAATCTCTGAAAAGAAAAACATGGAGACCTCCATTTATGGGACAGACTCAGTCCTGTCCGTTGTCCATCCCTGCCATGCTGGTGGCTGGACCTGGCACATGACAGCACCAGGGAGCAGCTCGCTTCTCTGCAGTGTTATTCGCTGACCCCACGTTTACAGCTTCTTCCCCTCATACGGATAAATCGCTGACTAGTTTCATGGGTCCTTGACACCCCCTTCCTTAAGCTCTGGTTATATACAGGAATATGTTAGACTTAAGTCTATTTTAAGAAAATGAGGGAATATAACTAAAATATTGTGCTATTTTCTGG
>NW_009199587.1:0-10780 GCF_000690835.1 Fulmarus glacialis | reverse complement strand
AAATTCACGTGTGTAACGAACCTTAAAGAACTGGGGGTTCGAGTCGGAGGGAAGCTAACAGAGAATATAGACAGACAGCATAAAAGTCCTGGGAAACTGGCTGGACAGAAGACTGAGTGGGAGTTTCCTGTATGATTATGATAATTAACAGGGGACAGATTTTATTGCCAGCTCTTATCTTATCCAGACATCCTCCTTCGTACACCATACCTCCATTAAGCAGAATTCAGACTGCAAATTTTCTGAAGATCCCTTGACTCAGATTGCTTTCTAGTAAACCACAAACTAAATTAGAAGCAGCAGCTACCTTTGTAATGGAATATCAATGTAATGTGCAGCTTGATTTTGTCTGCAGCGTTCCCCTCCTCTTCCCCCACCAAAAGCAACCTATTTCTTTTTTGCTTTTGACAAGAGGAGGGAACTGGTTTACAGTTTCTGTCTCACGTTGCCCAAGAAGCAAAGGTTATAAAGGTACCTCCACTATAAAGGTATCATCTAGCCTGGCTGATGACAGCATAAATATCCATTCTGTGGATGTGGGACTGTACTATAAATTTTTTTACATTATATGAAAACTGTGACATATACTTGTTGATCGGAGTGGGTAAGATGCTGGCCAGTCCTTCTTTTGGCAAGAAGACAGTGGGACAGAGTGAAAGCACAGAGCGTCAAATAAGAAGTGGTGTCAGTCCCAAAAACACAGGAGCAGCTTACTTATTCCACTGCTGTGGTTTTGTTGAACTGAAATAATGACAAACAGAAACAACTAGTTGGTGTTCAGGAAAAAAAAATTTACCTTTGGGGTGCATGTGAAATTTTTTGAGGTATGTGTATGTATTCATGCATTTACACAAGTCTGTAGCCCCAATTTTTTGTGTGCTTCTGTTGAGTAACACAATAATATCTCAGAGAAGACTTTCAAAACCATATAATCCTTTGCCGTTTCCTCTTCAGCAAGTCTATTATGGACAGTCACATGTCCACTGAAGAAACGCTGCATGAAATTTAAAGTCTAAGTTCAATCATTAAAGCATGAAATAGAAATTATAAACCTACTTTTTGTGCAATTCTCAACACAACTTTTCTGATGGAATTCCTACAGACATATTTATAATTACTAGGTCAAACAACTACAATCTCTTTTATTCATTTGGCACAGATAAATGAAAAAAAAGCCAAAAAGAGACTTTTTCTTTGTTAAATCTCTAGATTTAACTCTCTCTTCAGTTCATCAATCTCTCTCCCCATAGGTATTTAAAGAAATCTAGGAAACCTCAAATCATTACAAAAGTTTGTAAACCTCATGGGTCACAATCTAAAGTCAACTTTGGTAGGTAATCATCATTTCCAACATAGCTAAGTAAACCTACTCCTGAAGCCCAGGCAGAAACAAAATTGAACGTTTGGATTTCTTCACAACGGAGACAATTGTCTGTATCCAGCTTTTCAGAGCAGCTGTGCATAAAGCTACTCACATCTGCCACACAAGGAATAAGTTCGTCACTGAAACTTTGGCTAACAAACTCTCTCAGACATAGTGTAACCATCTGGAATTATTCTCAATGTGAAAACTGCATACAGCTATTAAATTAGTATCTTTTTCTAGGATTTCACGAGCTTGCAAAAGGAAACTGGCAATTTTTCTTTACCATGGGCTTGATAAGAGCTATTTACATTTTGATATCACAGGATTTACAGTGACAAATACTGGATTATAATTTTAGCTGGTTTTTATATAGCTCTTCCTTATGTCTAATGCTTCCACCAATTCCCAGGTGTTTGAAATTTGACAAATCTGTGTGTCAACAGAAGAAGATTGCTTTTGTGACTCTGTAGAAAAAGTAGAGAGACCTTTCCCCACAGTGTTTAGCAAAAGCCTGGCTTATGAATCCATATTTTGGCAATAGATAAAGGTTATTCACTTATAGCCAGAGCTCCCAGTGATGTCTTCTGTTAGTTGTAATTCACTAGCTGTACCCATGAAGGAGTTTGAATTCATGGAAAGTTTAGGAAGAAGTACCCACTGGATCATGGAATTTTTCTTAGCTCTGAAATCCTACTGTTCCTCAACATTTAGGAGTTAGGAGACTTTAAAATAGGGGCATACAGAGTTAAATGTTTTCTCTTTGCTAGTGTCCTCTTGAAACCCGCCAGACTACTAAGGCTAAAAAGGATGAGTAAAGACCATAAAAGATACAGAAAGGCCTTCAAAATGGTCCTGAGCTTTTGGGGTTATACTGTAGATTTCCCTCAATTCTAAAACATTTTTATGTTGCATGGATCATTCTGACAAGAATTCAGGCATAACTGACAAATAAAAAAAAAAAAAGAAAAAAAACGAAAAAAAACCCCAAACCACCTGAAGTCTACATAACAGAAGGAAAAGGAGAGTGTAAAAGAAACTACTCTGCTTTTTTTGTCTGCCATTTCAGCCATAGGAAGGACTGGTTACAAGGAGAGTAAGCCCTACTGTGTTTTTCAGAAAGTTCCTGCATATTCTCATTCACTGAAATTTAATAAGCAATTCTATTCCCAAGAAGACTGGAAAAAGAATTCTTTAAAGAGAAATTGGACTACGGCTCTGCCAGATTGGACCTCAAATTTAGGAGCGGAGGTCAAGGGGACATGGCTCTGAGAACTAACAGATCTCCTAGGAGCTGCTCTGCATGTTTCTGCAGGGGGAGTAGTCTGAGGGCAAGTCATAGATACTTCTCTTCTTGAAATTTCCCCCAGATCATCTGGCAGGATTCTGCACTGGGTTTATCATTACATTTCTCAATACAGGAAAATCCTGCTGGATTATGTGATCATTATTCTATGAATCAAAAGTACAGGATTACCAAATGAAGAGGAAGTTATGGATTGCTTGACCATTTTTGCTCTCAGTGAAAATATTTGCCATCTGCATGAGTTTATTTAGGTAGACAGATCTGCAGTTGGTTTTACTTGGACAGCAAAGGTTGGCAGGATTTTTATATAAAAATATATAAAATAATATTATATTGTGGAAAGCTGCCTTCTACAGACTTCAATCTTGTACTAAAGTACGTTTTATTTCACCTGTTCTTTATATAGGTAATTTTGATGCCATTAGGCTTAAATGTAAAATATATCTCAAAATACTTTATTATTTGTATTAACATTGACCTATACCTAAAATATCTACAAAATATAAATTTACATTGATTCTCTGGCTCTGATCCCCAAGGCAATTCAATTTTCTTGATTTTTTCTACTTTTTTTTTTTGTAATTATCTGTTAACACAACACTTTCCCCATCAAGGTGTTAGCTACGGCCAAGTATTTTCTGTAATACCAAGGTCCACAATATTAAAAGCCACTATCAATGAGGGTTCAGTGATTTTGGAAATGAAAATATCACTTTACACATTTGGAAAACTAAACAGAAGGAAGCACTGCATTGTACCTTGTTTGCAATACCATTTTAAAGCTTTTTTTGTTTTTTTTTTTCCTGAGCAGTGAATGTATGAATGCCAATATATTCTACAAGTCATTGGAATTGTTTTCTAAAAACAATTTTGCCATCTTAATGAGTTCACAAGAGACCAAAGAGAAAGTGGAGCATCTCGTTTTAGGGCCCACAGTGATTTGGAGCACTCATTATGAAGCTGCCCAACACAAAACTATCTTTCATATAAGGCTACTGTATTTTGAACTAAAATATATTTAGCCACTTATTATTGAAGCCTTCTTCTGCCAGTATTTTATGCTGTGAAAATAGGAAGAAGGGGAAAAAAAAAAAATCTGTGAATAGTTGCATATGTCAACTATTATTTAGAAAAATCTTTGTTATCCTAGAGAATCCTCAACAGTTGAATTTCCTGTTTGAAGTGAAATTAGTATTTCTGAAATTTTATAAGCTTTGAATTAATAAAAAACCCCTATGCATTTCCAATATAATTGTATATTATTAGAGTACATATTACAAAAACTCAGCAACAATTCTCCATCTCTTTCCTGACAAGTCACTATTCAGACACTGAGGTATTTATTTACTCAAGGAAGAGGTCTCCCAACCAGACTTTTTGTTTCTGCGGGTATCCCAAGAATGGCAACTTCCTGAAAGGAAAGACAGCCATAAAGGCTTCATTGTATTCAAGACCTTTGTCACAAATGTCAGTAGCTAGCACCAAGGAAAATTCTCCTACTGCAGCTTTTTCATTAATGTTGCAGGACTTTGCATATCTGTAAAAGCACAATATGTAAGGACTTCATCCTGCCATCTGATGCATGTGGAGCTCTTTGTAGGGGGGACAGCTGTTGCCCCAGATGCTATACGGACCCAGTGCTCTCTTGTGCATGGTTTTGGAAGCCGTGACCCCCGTCCCAGCCGAGGCAATAGCAGGGCAGTGAACCATTCTGAAGGGAGCAATCCCACTCATGAGATAATGAAGCTGCTCAGCACAGGCATGAGTAGGACATATTTTCCCTTAAAACATTTTCCCCTCTACTTTTCATGCAAAAATAACATAACCACCTCCTTTTTTTTGTAGCTTAATCAGGTTTTAAGATGGGATCTGAGGACAGTTACAGGCTGTGGGCTGGCTGCGTGGCATCGCTCTATTGTATTCTCCTTACGAAGGAGCTTTTACAAATTTTCTAGCCAATGTAATACATTTACCAGTTCTGCTGGATCTGGATACCTGCAATGCTTCGGCTCCTGACAACCCCACTGTTTCCTTCCCTGAGCCATGTGACGCTGCTGGCAGAGGGAACGGCCCTGTCACAATGATGAACAGCATCCTTTTACTTACCACAGCGGTCACGGCCAGTGCACAGCCAGCAGGCACCAAAGGTCTCCCTCAGAAAAACGCGAACTGCTGGAGCAGACCGGCACAGGCACTGCTCCCCGCCCCGCTTGTAGAGGGGTGTGAGTTCAGGCCGTGGCTTTGGCTGGGCTGGCTGCACTTACGCTAGTGGTAATTACAGAGCAGTAGGCTGGTAACAAAGTGCAAAAAGACTAATCTAACAAATGGAAAACTATAAGAAAGAAATTTATAAAACAACAAGGAGGTGGTTGGGAAGGAAGAGTAAAAATGTTGAAGGTCTGACTTTTGGTACCTTACATTTACAAGAAAAAAAGTTTGTTCTTAGGGTGGAATCGCATTACACAGATGTGAGTTAGAAGCTCTCTCCAGTCCCCCTCTGGAACAGTTTTTGGGTTGATTATCTCAGTCTGACTCTGCTGGGTCCTGCTGCAATTTCATATTTCTTGTGAAAATAATAAACCACAATATGAAAACACTTAAAACCTTGAGGAGGAGATGAAGCTTGTGTTTGATGGGGTAGAAGGTCAGGCTAACAGAGGTTGCAAGCGTCAAAGATGACCTGTTTGAAAAGCTGATTGAAAAAGATCAATTTAAAAGTGACATTTTGTGATGGAAGACAGCTTGCGAAGCCCTAGCACTGGAAAGGAAAAGACACAGATGTGAAGGGTCAGAGGTTTTGTTGTGAGGCCACTGAGGACAGTGAAATCTTGGAAATCAGAATTGAGAAATGATGAAGTGAAGAGCTACAAAGTGGTGGGACGCTGCAGAGGAGGAAAAAAAATCATATATAAACGGATTGCAGAGAGATTGCCTACCTAACTAACACTTATCCATTGATGCCTGATATATTGCACTTACAAAGACACGCATTAAAGAAGACCAACAATAAATTTCCCATCAAATTTCAACATATATTCTTACTCAAGCCACAATATGGTTTGCATTGCTAAATTAGGACCCAAAGGCAAGACCCTTAATTATTAATTCTTATTTTGGTGCAATATGAGGAACGTGCTGCAACAGTTTACCTCCACTCAACAACTGGGGAAACCCAGGATCAGGACAAGGATGTTCCTGTTGTTTGTATTTTTTTATTTTAGGACTATGTTCCCTGTACTCCTGTATCATAATTCAATCAAGCTTTTCACATTTGCTACTGATTGGGAGGCAGAAATAACCTGGCATTCATTGGCAGACTAGTTAACTGGGGAGAAATAAAATTATATTTCAGCTGAAGGCATAATTCTTCTCTGCATTTCCCCACCACCACTGCTTTAAATTCCTTGATGTTTATTAATGTTCTCTGCTTTGAAGTAAGCTATTTGAAAATATACTAAATAATATATTGCTTTTTTTATATGAAGTAATTTACATTCATGATTTCCAGCAGGGCTGTAATACCACGGTATTTTTCAAAAATATAGAGATACAAGAGATTTGCAGAGGTTATCTGAAGTAGAGTATGCTGTCCCTCAGTTTCTCTGCTTAATGCCAGCATTCAGATAGGCAAGCTTTCTCAGTAGGGGGTATGACAGAAGTCCCAGGTTTTTAAACATAGCTTAAGACTTTCAAGGAAAACTGCAATACAATAGTCAAGGAATACTTTTTCCAAACCAAGACAAAATTTCATGTACATATCATAAGTACCAAGCAAGTAAACAAGAAAAAAATTGCTCATACCAACACAAAAAAAATGCACATGCCAGAGATCCAAATAAATGCAATTCCACATCTGAAGAGCCATGTCTCTTTTGATAATTCAGTTAACATTAAGCAACACAGATGTAATTTATGACAATTATACAGTGCAGCAATGTGAACAGGACTATCAACATGAGAAATGTCAATAAGTGTTTTCAAAGTCCAGACCAAATGTAATTCTCTGGATTCTGTTCCATAGGTTTGTAAGCACTTAGTACCCCAGATCAATAAAACACATGAGATACTTTGCAGACTAATGTCCAGTTTTTCCTTTCTGTGAGATTTAATTGTCTTCCTCTGCATCTGTTATTGCATAGGGGCAGCAAAAGAGAAAAGACACAACTAATACTGTGCTGTATATGTGGTCAGACCTTTAATCTTTCGGTTCTGCTACATATCAAGTTAAATTCCCCATTAGAATGGTCACTAAATTGACAGCCATTAATGTTATACCTGCGCAAGATATACGAAATCTTTACTATTCTAATAAATTTTAAGATACAAATTTAAAATTTCTGTTCCTGCCTTACATTGGCTTTTGTACCCATTTAGACTCAGAAACTAACACTTTTTTCTTCCAATGAAGTTTCAGGGATTTGAAAAATTACTTCTGGGCTTGCCCAGCTATTTTCTTCCTCTCCTGCACTGGTTATCTGGGTATCTACATCACAGGTAAAATGTGCCAGGATGCACATTCTTTATCTTCCACGCCTACAGCAGCAATCTGTCAGGAGCGCACAGCAGACAACAGGAATATTGCAACCCTAACAAACAGTGTCAAAGAAAAATGTAGTATTTGTGCCCTTTCACACCTTCACTACTTTTTCCTTTATCACTTAACTGAGAAGTTAGGCATGTCTCCAAGCTGTAAAAGAATGCAGATTTAAATATTTCCAGTGTCATTGACTAAGCAGGGGAAGGTCCCTAGAATTGTTTATGTAAACAAACAGAACCACTTTAATATACTATTTCTTTAATAAATCTGGTGAGTAATACAATTGTTGACACCGTATATGGGTCATTGTAATGTTCTTTCTGTCTTTCTTCCTGTATTTCTGTCCATTCTGTATTTTGTATGCCTAACCATGAAAAATCATTTCTAAATTTGTTTGAGGGGAAGGTCCCTAGAATTGTTTATGTAAACAAACAGAACCACTTTAATATACTATTTCTTTAATAAATCTGGTGAGTAATACAATTGTTGACACCGTATATGGGTCATTGTAATGTTCTTTCTGTCTTTCTTCCTGTATTTCTGTCCATTCTGTATTTTGTATGCCTAACCATGAAAAATCATTTCTAAATTTGTTTGATCTGTTGTCCTGGTTTCGGCTGGGATAGGGTTAAATTTCTTGCTAGTGCTGTGAGTTTAATCATAGCAAGATGCAGATTTCTTTCTGCTGGTGGTAAAATTCAGCATAACCAGATTTGTCCTAGGCTCTGCACATCTGTTTTGCTAATCTATACTCTGCAGAGTGACGAATATGTCATGTCAGTCATACCTTTAGCTAGCTCCAGTGAATATACGTGATACACCTGAAGTGCTGCATGACAGACAAAAGTCAAAGGAGTTTTTAAAGTCGAAGATGGTATCAGTTCTCTAATTGTTTATATGCTAATGATTGCTAGCTTCAGAAGACTTGAAAGGAGGTGGAGAGATTTATCCAGGTCCCCACAGGATTAGACACCCAGCCAGACCCTCATTCTGTTGTTTTTTTGCTCCTCTGGCAGCACTAACAGCCAGAAAGGCTGTATTGGCCCTTGGAGCTAAAGCTTCTCTGTAACACTTTGCAAAACCACAGGACTTTGATTAAATGTTGATACTGATCAGACTAACATGGAAACAGCTGGGGCAATCATGCAGTGACAGGGTATTGAGATCAGGATGGGCCTTGTCCACCACTTGATCCAAATAGGCCACTTTCTTTTCAATTTTCTCGATGGATTTGTTTCACGTCTAGTAAACATCCTACTTGTAACATTCAGAGCTATAGATATCTCCATGCTTCAGCTTCAGATTGAACAAAATATTAAGTAGGGATAACTTAGATGTGCTTTGTCATGTGAACTGTGGGAAATATCTGAGCTGGGAGCAAAACAAAAAAGGACAGTATTTTTCAACCAAATATACAAAACTCTTCAGAAAACCCAATTTATTTTTCTTTCTTTCTTTTTTCCTTTCATATTTGCTTGCTCATTTACTTCATTATTATTTTTTACGAGATTTGGATATTCATTTGACAAGGTCAGCTTTATCATGATGTCAATCACTGAGATTGCAACTTTTTTTAAGAACTAGAAGATTTGTGATGTGGGAACCTTCTTAAGAATTATTTCAGACTAAGCATCTGTCTTCAACTGAAAGACAACTGCTGAAGATAACAAAGGTAGAAGAATTATTATTGAAGCCTTTTTATAGTTTGGAATGTCTGTTATTACTATTCTGTATCACTACAAAATATGCAGCAGTACCAGCTAAATAAAACTGAATAATTTAGTCTAATTTATGAAATCTCTGCACAATTTATACTGTTAATGAACACTGAGGACAACTTACACATCCTTCTTGATTCCATCTACCTCTTTATTAATCCTCTTTACATCCTCAATAAGTCTTATGGGCCTGAGGGTTTGTCACATTAAAGATTAGTGGGTGTTTTATCTACAGGTTTTCTGTCAATGAATAATTAAAACGATACGTTCACATGAATGCAGCTTTCAATTATTCCTTCATGCACACAAATCTTTCTTCTGTTTACCCCATGCAATCTGCTTCTATAGGTTTTCTGTGTAAGCCTGAGGGTACTAAGTATCAATTTGTGGTTTTTTTTCTCTTGTATTACCATCCTCCATTAATTATCTACACACTTGCTGTTACACACAGTGTCCTCTCCTCCCATATATACACAGATACACATGCTAAACTTCTTAAAACATCTTGTTTCAGCATTTCAATGACAGATGCCTTTCACGTAACACCCTATGATCAGCACCTTCCTTATAGTATAAAACCATTGGGTTTTTTGTTCAAAATTCTTATATAGCATCTGCACTGTAGAATAGGTTTCTTTTAAGTATTACTCCATTTAGTATAAAGGTAAATGAAACTAAAATAGCCTTGGAAATGTATACACAAAGATATAAAGCATAGTACCTCTAGTGTATGTCTGTGAACAGGTAAGGGAAGATGCTGAGGGTACTCTGTGGGCCAACTGAAAAATGGCAAGTGGCAAAAGAAAAATCTTGATTAATCCATCCTTTTTTTTTTTTCTTTTGTTAATATTAGCTAAAACCGATATGAGAATTTTCTATCCAGTATTGCCTAAAAAGACTGTACACTTTCCACAGACCTCAGAATTACCTCAGGCAATTCATGATTTTGCCCAAATTATTCTCTGTTGTAAAAATAAAATACTGCATTGGAGGAGGTTTAGACTCAAACAAAAACATTTCCTTTTCTTAAACCAAACCACAGCATCCCCTCTGAGTTCACACAGAATTTCTTCTCACCTAAACTGAAGGTCACTTGCGGTTTGGGTGGCTCATCTTCCTGCTGCAGGTCTGGCCACAGCCTTTGCCAGGTGGCTCCCTCTTCCCTTGAACTCGACTGATGTGATGCGTCATGGGTAATGAGTTTGGCTGGGAAGCCTGGCCCAGAGGCAGCATTACATGCTGTAGACTTCATGGGAGAAAAAATATTGGGGAAAAAACAATTTATCAGAGAAGAAGAGTTTAATGGTAAGTGAAGCTAAAACTATTTTTGCTTAAGTTTAATCAGCCAACTAAACAACCAAAATGATCATTTCAGTTCAGAAACAGCTGTAGTGAAAGACTTAGCTTTTATTGGAAGCAATGAAATGAAATGTTTCAGAGAACAGTTTTTGAGAAACTTCCATGTTTTCCATCATTATTTATCATGAAAACAAGTGTCAAAATTTCCATGCAGTAAGGATTCTCATTTTCTGTATTCCCTGATGTTAATTCTTCCAGATATTTCAAAGAAATGTTCAAAAAGGAAAATATAAAAAGAGGTCTATTTTTAAAACAAAGTTTTTTTGTTACCTTTAATATGAAAATATGTTTTTACTTCCCAATAAAATACTTTATTGCAGTTTTTAAGAAAAAAGAAATATCAGGACATATGTATATGCAAACTCAAATATATATATGCAAATATAATCTAAACGTAAATGTAGAAAATGAACATTTTTAGGTGTAAAGTACATGTAAGAGCCATATAACATATAACAGCATTTGAACCAACCAGAACCATGGCGGGGGAGGTGGGT
>NW_009199586.1:17059-99259 GCF_000690835.1 Fulmarus glacialis | reverse complement strand
CTGCCAGCGGCAGCGCGGGGCGGCGGACCTCTGCGCCTGGCCACTGGCCTCCGACAGCCTCCTGGGTACGCCCTGCTCTGCCTGGTCCTTCTGCGCGGTGGGTTGCGGCAGCAGCTAAAGCAGTAACTAAGTGAAGACCTTATATTCACAGTCGAATACTTACTACTTTTAAAATTAAAACTAGGTTGAGCTAGATTGGCCATAAGGAGCTGCTTCATTTTTGGTTTTGTTTTTTTTTTTCTTTTGTATTGGCAATTTATCGTAATGGAGGGACTCAGAAGTCCCAATTACGCATTAATGCAAAATTGATAACCTGACACTTGATTTGAAGTACAAACCTGTATAGCTCTCAGGCATACATAATTGCCTGTAATAATAAAGATAATTTATATGATAACATTACACAAATAATTTCTTCGAGCGATACAATTACTTGCAAACATTAAGAAATAATAATCAACGATAAATCTTGTGGCAGCTGGCTATAACAGGATTTGTCATTAGAGGTGTTGAAAAACATGGCTAACAGCAAGTCTCCAGAGATGCTAACTAACTTACAACTTCTACAAAACAGTGACTATGAGATACTGGGATTTTATAATTCACATGGAATCCTAAGATTGTTGCAAGCAAGAATCCATAAAGATGTTAAATCCATAAAGATGTTAAACCACAAAGTATTAGTCCAGTGTTTTAAAACAATATTTGTCCTCTATCACCACGGATCAGGGTGCGGAGTGGGTCTGAAGGAAGAATGAAGCACACTTTTTGAGTACATATGTTATGCTACAGCAAGAACTGCATCTTCTGCCCCTTTCGTTCGCTGTTTATATTACTCAGAGAAGACTTCAAGCTGGTTTCTTAGGTTATTTGGTGACCATCGCTGCATATGGACTGTATACCACAGTTACTGCTGCACAGTGACTTAATCTGTTACGCTACATCGTTCAGCTGTGGGGGTAGCTGAACTTCTCTGTCTCATGCAAATATCTTTTAGGGTTGCATGTAACTGAGTGCAATATAAAACTGCCCCAAGACTGTTCTTGTCACAGTTAATTGAATCTACGCTTAAATATGTTTTAGATCTTAAAACTAGCATGCCCTACCAGTTTCTTTTCAAAAATCCCGAACAGAATAAAATCCTGAATTCATTTGGGCTTGATTTTCATGCAGGCTTAATATACATTGTGGTAAAGAGTCAGGTTTTAATTGTTTCTGAAGTGTTTTGGTTGGTTTTAAGAGGAAAGGTATTAAGAAGAATATGATTAATTGTTTTTTTAAAAACATTTCTTGTCTGTTTCATGTTTACAGATCCTTTTCCAATTGATGCGATCCAGGAAAATTATGTCCGTAATGTGAGAAACTGCATTTTTTCAGTTGTCTACCCTACACCTTTTAAATCTAGAGTTCGTCTTGTAGCTGCTTCAAAGGTTGGCTATTATTTTTTTGTTTCTCTGTAATTAGTAGAGATTGTTAATACATGTACTAAAATGTATTTTAATATTCATATGCTATTTCTTGTGAAAGCGTTTTACCAAGATATATTTTAAACAAATAGAACATTTAAAACATATTGTGAGATATCTTTTAATAACGAAATCTGTAGAGACAACACGTTCATTACCACTGAAAATTTGATCATACTCAAGTACCATCTGTATTACTTTTTTCTCCAGGAAGTTCTTGAAAATATTTTGGATCTTGATATATCTGTCAAAGGAACATCTGATTTTCTTCAGTTCGTCAGTGGTGGGAAAGTGATACTTGGGTCTGTTCCTTTGGCCCATAGGTATGGGGGTCATCAGGTAACTATGGCACTCGTTCTCCAGGTGGAATTATGTAGGTCTTTTCATGTGAATTGTACCTTGATGATACCTGTAAGTATATGAGTATATGCCTGTAAGTATATGAACACTTATGAACATTTTGATGGCAGATTTGTTCTTCGTAAGGGGCTGCAGATGGAGGAGAACTATAATATTCTACTTTCTCTGCTTCTGTTTATGCCGGAAGCAAATTATCTTTTTAACTTCCGTTAACTGCAGAGTCTGCTTAGCACCCCTGCAGCCTGACAAGCTCTGGTTCATGACAGGCATTATCAGCTCAGAGGAGTGAAGAAGGACAGAGCCTCACTGCAATACCATGATTACTAAGAGTTAAGTTTCCTTGTAATGGGTAAGATTATTCATGGAAAAGAATGGTAGAATTTGATTTGTAATTTCCAATTAAAAAAAAATTACAAGCTTTGTCAGTTTAAAGGCTCATTATACAAAAGAGACAGGGCTGTAGCTGTACGTCATAGCTGGAAGGTAGAGAAAAAAAATGGGGATTACCAATGTTACTCTTTTTCTGTGGTTTTCTGATTCATTATTGGTGTGAGTGTGGAAATACAGCTTTAGGGATCAATATCTTAATGACTACCTGTCATTATATTGTGCAGATCACAGAGAACCTACATGTAATTTGTACTGTTTCAAGTATAACTGCTATAAATGGTAGAAGAAAATAACTTGATTTTCATTTTTGTCAGTTTGGTAGCTGGGCAGGTCAGTTGGGTGATGGAAGAGCCCACTTGATCGGAGTATATATAAACAGGTGTGACATTTTTTTAAGTGACTGATTCAACTCTATATTCTATTTAGCTGATTCATGCATAGCCCGAGATGTACTGTTAGAAATGCTAATGGTATTTTTGCAGGCATGGTGAGAGGTGGGAACTACAGTTAAAAGGGTCAGGAAAGACCCCATACTCCAGGTAAGTTGCAGTTAGTCTATGTACACCAAAACTGGATGTTTTCTTTTTGAAACTTGCTTTGATTTTATGACCTATTCCTTATTTTTCTGTTCTCCATAGGAATGGTGATGGAAGAGCTGTGCTTCGCTCTTCTGTGCGAGAATTTTTATGTAGTGAGGCCATGCACTATCTTGGAATTCCTACAAGCAGAGCTGCTAGGTATTTTTCTTTTCTTTTTCACAGCATCCTAATTTACGGGTAATTTTGTGACTGAGTTTCACTGAGCATCAATAAAGCAGGACAGTTAGTTTCCAAGAGGATGGATCTTTCTTTTCATATGTATGCAATCACAACAAAATATATCTCTCCAGTTTCATAGATTTTTGGATAAAACTTCCCAGTAATAATGAGCTCCAGCAATTAATCCATGCACTTTTGTCTTTGGTATGCTTTAAAGTACTACTTTGTTTAAATACGATACTGTGTACTGTCTGTGTCTTGCAGTGAACAGCTGTTGTTCACTTGTAAGTCTGTCTTAACTGAATTACCTTAATGTGAAATCTGATAAGTAAGAAATCTGAAAGTAAAAAGTGGAAGTTAGATTGAGTGATTATATCTGACACTAACTCTCCTCTCCAGCTTTTATGATACTGCAATAAAGAGTTTTTCCTCTTTAAAAAAAAAAAAATCGTTCTCCCTCCCTTGTTGGTCACCAAAAGACTTGCAAAAACAGCGGGACTAGATTCCTGCCCTGTAAATAATAATAATAATAACTTTAGTGTATGTGGATAATCAATAAGTCTATTAATACATTTTACATGGTTAATAAGTGAGTCTTTCATTACACTAAAATAAAGCATTTGGATGAATTTTTCTAGAATAAAGCCAAGTAGGAAAATGTTGGAAGTGGCTATTTCTGCATTGTCATAGTCACCTAGTTGCAATTTTTAAGATTGGTGGGAAAAATTGTCAGTCAGATGAATAGACGTTAACATTGGAGGTAATACTGAATGTAGGTAATTGCTCTCAATTCCTTATTTGTGCAAACACCTCTTGAGCAGAGGGGGAGATTTTGTAAAAAAAATGATTTAAAACTAATTCTGTTTGAACCAGAGAAGACTAATACATTCACTCATTTGGATGATTTTCTCAGAGTTAAGTAAACTGAATTTTTCAGATGATTGTGTTTAAAATGTCAAGTACATTTTGTGTTCCAAGTAGTTTCATGTCTGTACTCGGGCATTACAGGCTTTAAAGAAAGTAAATGTTCTGCAGAAAAGGCCTGTACTCAGCTGCTGCATTGGCTAGGTGTCTGTATTTGCAAAGTGTCTGCAAATCTCTCTAGCATTAATTCTAACACATATGCGCTGTTGAAGTGCAGTGTTTGTAAATGACATTTTTGATGGCTTACTCACTGACTTCACCTTGAGACCCTTTGCTGTTGGCTGTTAATGCAAAATTTTTTTGGAAAGCATCTGGCAAGGTTATAGCCTTTCTTTGCTGTCGTCTCAACAAATTGTTCAGTGCAAAACCAATATGAAATTACTCCTTTACTGTGCACAAATTCTATTGAGTACGCAGTGTGCTTTAGTTCTCTGCTGGCAAATTGGTTAAATGCCTGTCTCTCTTAACTGCTGTACAAGCTCTCCAGACTGTTTGCAAGACTTCATTTGGAAAAAACCCAGCTGATACCCATATTCTTCCCAATGGGGAGCTGTACTAAGGCTGGTGGGATGCACTTACAGAGGTCTTGTCAAGTCTTGGCAGAAGTGTGGGGAAAAGCCTTACGGCTTATCCCAGAACACCCAGCAGGTTGGTTTGCTCTATTAATTTTAAGTACTGTGTTCCCAATGGGGTGCTACAGTTTATGACTGTACTGCCAGATAAAGAACACTTCTTCATATGGTACCAGTTTAGTCACATACTGGGACTACCAGTGAGCAGTGTTATCCATTAGGTCAAAAAAGTAAACCAATATACATAGTTTTCAGAGTGGCCCTTACTTGCACAGGGCTTGATGTTCATGCAAAACAGCAAGCAGAGCGCTTGGGAGTGTAAAGTCCAGCCGTTAAGCTAGAGCCGGGGTAGGGAGGGATGTAATCCGTCTGTCCTTCTGTGAGTGCTGTTCCAGCTTCTCTGGTATAAGAGCAATTTCAGTGCTCCATTTCCTGTGGTTGAGTGTACTCCTGCTGCTTTCTCTCAAGTAATGGTACTTACCAACTACAGGGACCATTTGAAAACTATTTTTATAGTGGGAATGTAGGTATCTTTATGTAGCTGCTCAGCTATCTGGCCAGCTCTTAAGTGCTGCATGTCCATTAACTTGTATTAGTAACTAACCAAATGTTGATGCCCCCATGGATTTTTTGTCAGTAATAAGAGAAGTGCTGGTATTCTGCAGGAATTTTGCAGAGAGCCTGCTAAGAGTTACTTAGTCAAAAAGAAACAACCCTTCTGGCAGAGGTCTGTTCAAAACAGTAAAATTTAGTAGCATGATTATTCTGACTCCTGTCCCCTAGTGCTCTGATGCACACAATATTTTGTTAGTCTGGGGTTTATTCCCTGTTTTTGAAAATTTTTGTTTTTCTTGAAGGACTAAGATTTTCTTCTTCCATCTCATTTATGTCAGCACTTTTTGTGTAATCCTACAGGCATACCAATCATATATGATTATTTGCAAAAAAGTCTTTTTCTGAAAAAATTTCCTAATGTTGCTTGTATCAGTACAGCTCCAGTAATGGGAGCAGATTGACTTCTAGATACTTTTTCCCTCCTTCTGCAACAATTCACAGCCTGTTCTTTGCAGATAACACAGAACATTCAGTTTGGATAGCTACTAGATACCTTCAAAAATACCGTATATAATAATAATAATAATTTAGTTTCAAAGCCACAGTTACTGTTGCAAGCAACTGCACTGTGTAAGAATTCAGACAATTTTTTTTTCATTATTTTTTGTACATATTTATGTTTATATGCATACCTCACATTTTTGGTCCAACTAAATTATTTCTAAAATTTTAACGCTAAAGTATGTAAAACCAGCATCTAGTGTACTCTCAAAATTTAACACTTGGGAGTTGTTTTAACTCTGTGACTGTCTTCAGTCATATTTATGAATGGAATATTAGGTTTACCTCTTGGTTTTTTCTGTGTACCTCCAAGGAAAGTTTGGGTCTGTCTTCTGTGCAGTCTTCAACTACCTAATATATAGCAGCTATAAGCAGCTGCATTAAATTCCAAATAGCATGCCACCCAACTTTTCAATCATAGAACAGTTGGGTTGGAAGGGACCCTTAAAGGTCATCTACTCCAAGGCCCCTGCCTGGGGGCAGGGACATCTTCAACTAGATCAGGTTGCTCAGAGCCCCGTCCAACCTGACCTTGAATGTTCCCAGGGATGGGGCATCTACCACCTCTCTGGGAAACCTGTTCCAGTGTTTCACCACCCTCACTGTAAAAAATTTCTTCCTTATATCTAGTCTAAATCTACCCTCTTTTACTTTAAAACCATTCCCCCTTGTCCTGTCGCAACAGGCCCTGCTAAAAAGTTTGTCCCCATCTTTCTTATAAGCCCCCTTTAAGTACTGAAAGGCTGCAATAAGGTCTCCCTGGAGCCTTCTCTTCTCCAGGCTGAACAACCCCAACTTTTCACAGGAGAGGTGTTCCATGCCTCTGGTCATTTTTGTGGCCCTCCTCTGGACCACAGAGGGCCATGTCTCTCTTGAGTAGAAGAATGTTTTCCAGTTATCAGCAAGCAAAGATAAAGAAGAATTATACAAAATGACCTAAATTTTCCTGCTGCTAGACTCTTGAACGAGAAGTCTTTTGTGCCTATTGAGGGGACAACACTTCTTTCAGAAGATAGCACCAAGCATTACTTCTGCTGGATTGTCATTGTAAGCCCAGTTCCTTTGGGGAGAAAACTTCCTACACATTAACCTTAGGGGAATATGATGCCCTTGCATAGTTTGTGAGGATTGATTCCATTTTATTTTTCCTGATGTAACAGAAAATACAGTGAAATTACATATTTTATTTTGTAAAATGAATGTAAATGTGAAATATTTTAGAGCAAGCAAAGTTGTTCCAAGCACTCACAAATCTCAATATTTGGATAAACATGAAAATTTATAGGATGTGCAGAATCTTAAGGCAAGTGAAAGGAAGAGATTGGTTTTAAAATTCCAAGTGCAAGTAGCAGTGAAGAAGAAAGGGATAATTATAATGTATCATCAAAATTATGCCTTTTTTGTGTGATTATGCCTTTTTTGTGTGTTGGTACTATTTGAAGAGTTCCTGATTGCTAAGGGTCCCAGATCTGTCCCCGAAGTTCCTGAGAGACCAATTTTGGCTCATGTAAAGGGCAACCTCCATCTGATGCAATAATTTGTTTTCTAATTTCTCTGTCCTTCTGATTTTGCTGTTGTCCTCAGGGAAATTGTGACTTATTTAATGTTATCATCATACTAATCAGTCACTGAGGTTCCAAATTAATGCAACCCCCTCCCCAAGAACAGTGTAAGTAATGGAAATTGGACAACATTGTATAAATACAAAATAAATGCATCTTGCTAATGACGCTTGGTAAGCCTCGGCTTACTGTTTGCCTGTGTCATTTGTAAATACAAAGCTATGCCAGCAAAAAGATCTCTTTTTTTATGAGAGAAATAAAGTTATATAAAATATAACTTGATCTTCATTGTAAATTATTTTTCCTCAGATAACTTTTTAATGTTCATTTCTTGTTTGTTACAGCTTAGTTGTAAGTGATGATGATGTGTGGAGAGACCAGTTTTACAATGGAAATATTAAGAAAGAAAGAGGTAATGAACACATTTCAAAATAATATGTTGCAACACTGTATCTTAATTCTCCATTGCAAAAATGAGTTTTAATATGTCATATATGTGTAATAAAAAGTACTAAATAGGCTTCATTTTATTTATTAAGATATAAAACCTCTCCTTAGAAAATCAGTCTGAAACGTATCTTAAGTTAAAGAAATGAAGCCCTGTGAACAGGTCTGCTATGATTATGGCATATGTGTTGTAGGGCTGTCACTTGCCATTACAAAAATGGTATTGAAAAAATGGTATTGAAAACTAGGGAAATATTCCATTGTTCCGATAGCAATACTAGGATGGTGGGAATGCTATTGTGGCTGTGCCATTGCTACATCATCTACACCTGCTCTGAAAAAGAGTGGGATGGCACAGCATGGGGAAAAATCTATTTATGTTGGTTCTTTCTTTGTTGCTAGCATCTCTGGAGTAATTCTAGTATTAAAGCAGTACTGGAATTTTGCCTGTGTTTGCTGGTATAGCAAATTAAGCTTTATCATTAAGATGTATGTGTAGTAAAGTAATATTATACATATTCATCTATTATGCGTTGAGCATACTTACAAAAATACCAGTTTAACTATGCATATATAAACTCTACGTCTAGAAACAATACATGATGGCTTTTACTATGGAACTATTTTATTTGATACTCTGTTTACATTTAAACACATGTCTATGTTTAAGGTGCAATAGTGCTACGTCTTGCCAAATCATGGTTTCGTATAGGATCCTTAGAAATCTTAGCTCATTCTGGGGAACTGGACTTACAAAGGTTTGAATTTAATCTTCATAGTAACTATGTTAGTTTTCTTAACAATCAAATTTATATTAGAATGCATATATACAGTTGGAATTTAGACAAATTATTTAGAAAGGAAGATTGCATAATTTAGAAAGATAACCTGCTATTTTTAGACAAGTATACAAAAGATCTTACCTCATAAGGGTAAAACCCCTTTGATGTTTTTGAAGGCCTGGATCTTACAAAATGAGAAAGGTTTTATAGCTGAAATAGTTTTGGTAACTAAGCACTAGGGAGGAGTTGTTTGTTTTGGAAAGATTTGTAAATTTAAAGTATAAGTTCCTACATTTCTCATAGTTATCTGTGAAGCTAAATTAACAGAAATGTGAAATAAATCACTAGCATAAGTATGTTGTATAAAGTATGCTATCCAGAAACATGCAGAAACCAAAGAAGTATACTAGGTAAGAAATGATTGCACCGTTTTAAGCCTCTTCACAATATTAATTTGTGCGTCAAGCAGTTATCATAACAAATTTTTAGGTCTACTGTAAATATTTAAAAGTTGGTCATTTCTCCTCAGGAGCAATAGAAATTGTTCTGGGGTGCTTAAAAACGAGCAAGAGCTTATAGCAGCAGTTGTAGCAACTGATAATTCAATTTAACTTCCTGCATCACTCTACGTTGTCTTTCTTTCCTGTTTTTTTGAAATCTCACAGCAGATTTTAGTTGTAAAACTAAAGACTGAATTAAGGAACTGATTTTAAGTTTTGTTTTGGTTTTTTTTGGTTAAAGTATTTGTGACCCATTGGATTTAAGGAGCATGTAAAGATCACTTGTACTCATGCAAAATAGACGACTCCTTCCTGCCTGTTTCGGAGGGGGCCTCAGAAAGAGTGGCCAAGAGCAGGCCAAGGCTAGTGTGACTGTCTGTACTTTGTCCTCAGAGAAGGTCCTCCTGAAAGAGGATGTCCTGGAGCAACCAGGGGCAATAGGTTGGACACTCTTCTAAAGGTCAGGTTGCTAGGTACTCTGATAAAATCATCACAGTTTGAGGAGAGTTCAGTGATTTGCTCCAACAACCTGATTAGAAGGTAAAATCTAGATATTTGTGTGCACAGCTGCACAACCCTTGCCCAGGTCCAACCCTTGCCCAGGCTGCCTACCCCACGTGTAGATGGTGCTTACAGCTTCCTGCTCCAGTGGCCCTGGCTGGCTCTGACCACAAGAGAGTCCTACAGGGAGCTCCTAAATGGACTAAATGCCAGCCGCTCTACTTTAAGGCTTTAGATCTGCAAACATATGCATCTTGACAGGCATTGCAATTTTTAACGCATGTATCCCAATTTCCTGAACCTGTCTTACGGATTTTGCAGCACTGTTTTGGGAATGGCCAGTTACTATGGCAAGTAACCCTACTTCATAAGAATTCAGCCATAAAATTTTCTTTGTGAGAATTCTGATGTAGAATTATTCATTGTAATCATATACTTTTTTTTGGATGTGCAAACTTTTTTTTTCCCCTAAAAAATTGATACTACTGCATGTGAAACCATGCAGATCCTGGTGTGCTCTGGAAGTTTAACACGTGGGAATAATTTTAACTGTACATGGCAGTCTCCAGTCATATTTATGACTGGAACCTTGGGTTTTATCTCTAAGCATTTGGAAGGGCTTAATCCAAGACTCATTGGAATAAGTAGATTGAGTTTTCTAATAACTGTTTGCAGCAAGCTGTAGGTCAGCATTTAGCTGTTTGAAAGGAAGAATTTTGAATGATTAGTGCTAAAAGTACCAGTTTTGCTTAAAGAATTCTGCCTTTCCTATTACAGAAGATTGCTAGACTTCATCATCCAGGAACATTTTCCATCAATAGCCAAGAATGATTCAAATAGATATCTGGTAAGTCTTTTTTAAAAGTTATTTTTATTTTCCACATGGATGTGAACAAAAATTACACAAAGCTGTTCAAAGTTTCAAGTTTTAAAAGGTTTTAAAATTTGAAGTAGGCTTCCAGGTTTTATTAGTGAAATGTTAATTCTCTTCAGTAAAAACCTGCTTCTTGAAGTTTTTTTTCTCAAAGTCAAATATGAACATTCTTCACCACTTTTCATTATGGAAATGTTTATTGGGAAGCTTCCGTTTTCTGTTATTTTTTGTTCTCTTACTGCTCAGATTTTAAGTGAGCAGTGGTCATGAATTGATGAATTATGCTTTTTCTAGTATAAACGTATATATATAGTATATACAAGTATATACGCTAGTATATATAGTATCTTTGCTTCTTTTTTTGACCTTTTAATTTCTTTTAGAGCATCTGTATGTACTTATTTAACTATAGTCTTTGCTGGATAAGGTTATTGGGCAGTCACATCATTTAGAATGTGAATGAAAGTCTGGACAGACAGAGATACACATTTAAAAATAGAATGTATGACATATTTGTAAAGTGAATCAAATCTATATGTTATTTATTGCATTCCATATTTTTGATTCAGAGGACTTGAAATAAAAGATGTTATTTGATTTTAGGAATTTTTCTCTACAGTCGTATCAGAGACTGCAAATCTGATTGCATTGTGGATGTCTGTGGGGTTTGCACATGGTAAGCTGCAGTAGATGGCATTGGCTTTACAGGAGTGACTCTTTATAGTCATATACTTAAAGATGGCTTTTATTTGTCACTTTGTTCTTCAGTTCTTCTGATGTCTTCACCTACAGCAGTATCTGTTATGCATTAATCCACAAGCTTTTTCGTAACCGAGTTAGGAGCACTTTCTGATCTTTCAAAGCATGACAGTATCTGACAGAAGCAAGAATGTGGGAGCAAGAATTCTCAGAATTGTTGTAATAGTCTGATGTACAAAGACCATGTACTGATGTCATATGTAAGTTTAATTGAATTGATGCATCTACATAAAAACCTGGCCTTTTATAGTTTATAGGATACAGTGCTGTCCACCTTTGTTTCAGATTTATGTTATGAAAAATAAAATAGCATTGTCTTGCTAATACAGCAAGACATACCCAGTCAACTTGCAAGGAAGCAGCTAATGACCAATTTGCAAGATGCTGTTTCAATACTGTGTACCACTGAAAGAAAAGGAAACAGTGCCACCTAGGTATAGAAACCAGATGCAAGATAATGTAGCGAACAGTTTCTCATTTTCATACTTAAAATGCATGCCAGGTCAAGAGTAAGAGAGACAAGTTTATTTTCTGGAGTCTGATTTCTGAAAGGTAACTGCTCCACAGTTCTCTAGATTCAGTGGATCTATTTCACAGCAAATTTTCTAGAGACTACAAAGTTCAGGTGGAATTTTAACTTTTGTTTCTCCTTGTTGTTTAATTGTAGGTGTGTGCAATACAGATAACTTCAGTTTATTATCCATAACGATAGATTATGGTCCATTTGGATTTATGGACTCCTATGACCCAAGTGAGTGTAGCACCTGTTTTTAAATATAATTTTTTACTTAAAATAAATTCTTTATATTAATTTATGTAGTTTATGTGTGCATGAAAGCTCCAACATTATTAGCAGAAAAATCCCAAGCATGTGTATTGTTTAAAGAGTTTTAGGGAAAAAAATTACATCAGAGGCCAGTTTTATGATACACTATACAGGTTGCATTTCAAGTGCTAAGTCTTGTTAATGAAATATTACTATTAAACCCATTTTCATGAGAATGTTTCCCGTTGAACTTCATCAACTGAATAGATGCTACCACATAAACCTAGAAAACTAAAAATCTCATATTGCTGTAGGCAGCCAAAAGCAGAAGTGGTATACAGTAATTTTGCATGCATTACGCTCTAGCTTTATAGTCACAACAGCTACTTATATGTTGGAAGAAAACAAATCAAACCTACCCAGTCATGGCAACCTTTCTTTGAAAGTATGAACTCAGTCCATCTGGGATTGATAGATATAGGTCCAGTATGTACATAAATGCATATTATGAGATTATTGTTTAAAGGTTGCATCTGAGTAAGCTTCAGAACCAGCAGTGGTTATCTCGCTATCTGTTTTCATGAGACTGCAGCCTCAAATTAAGGAAATCTCATGAGAATAAATGTCATATTGTTTCTGTTGTATTGAAAAAACAGGGCTTTTCTGGTTTTAGATCTTTCTCTGTATGGTGGGTTGACCCCAGCCAGCAATTAAGGACCCACCAGCCACTCGTTCACTCCCCTCCTGCTGTGGGTTGGGGAACAGAATTGGAAGAGCAAAGATGAGAAAAAGCTCATGGGTCAAGATAAAGACAGTTGAATAAGTGAAAATAATATGAATAAGAAAAATGGGGCGGGGGCGACCAACAAGTGATGCAAAGGCAATCACTCTCCACCTCCCACTACCAGACTGATGCCCGGTCAGTCCCCAAGCAACAACTACATTGGAAAAACTACTCCCAGTTTTTACTGCTGAGCATGCCGTTACATGGTATGGAATATCCCTTTGGGCAGTTGGGGTCAGCTGTCTCAGCTGTGTCCCCTCCCAGCCCCTTGCCTACCCCTACCCTAACTTGCTGGGGTTGCAGAGTGAGAACAGAGAAGGCCTTGATGCTGTGCAAGCACTGCTCAGCAATAGCTAAACCATTGGTGTGTTATCAACACTGTTTTAGTGACAAGTGTAAAACACAGCGCCATACAGGCTGCTATGAAGAAAATTAACTCGGTCCCAGCCAGAGCCAGTACACCTAGAACCAGATGAAATGCTTTAGAGTTAGAATTCAGATTTGAACCAATCACCAGATCTGACAGTTGTGTCACAGCTCTCCTCCTTAATGCTCCATTCGTTATTAATGTCCTCTGAGGACTCGGGCAACGCTGTGTGCATTGATCAGCTTATCTGCATTTGATCTGAGCAAGGGGTTCATACTGCACCCATTCAAAGACTGGTGGTGTAGATACGCATACATTTTACTTCTGGATACCTGTAACTTGCATAGCAGATATTTATTATCTCCCAAATAATGGATTTGCATACTGTAACACATTAGCCCTAATTTTTATGTGAATACATAAAGCTTGCTTGTACAACTGAAACAAATCTTGCTTAGGTGGCATATTTATTTAAATACATGTTTATACATGTTACTTTTCAAAAAATACTTACAAATCTTGAATCTGGTTGTACAGTTCTTTGCTTAGTCTGTGTGCTAAATAGTAGTGCTATATGTAGTAAAAACATTGAATAAGACTGTTTTTAGTGTAAAAATGGTCTTTTTCTGTTTAAACATCTGAACTTATTTTGTATCTGCAAGTACGAAGATGTCACAATGTGACACATGGGAACTTCTCTGTGAAGGATGTATTCCTTAGATTTGCAAATAATAGATCTTGAGTTAATTCACTGTAAGTAAGTATTCTTGTGATCTGATTTTAAATATTTAGTAACTTTAGGGCTTCTATTAGTTTGCTGTGGAAGTATAAAAATGAATGCACATTAATATTTTAATATGGATTGGTTTTTGTAATTACTCTGTTGTGGAAAAGTAATGTTTTGTTTGAAACAGATTTTGTTCCAAACACATCTGATGATGAAAAGAGGTATAAAGTAGGAAACCAGGCAACTGTTGGGCTGTTTAATCTGAGCAAGCTGTTACAAGCTCTAAAACCTTTATTGGATCCCAGGCAAAAGCAGCTGTAAGTAATCCTTAAAATATCTTAATGCTTAAAAGAACTAGTGAGATGGGAGACCCTCTAATCACCATATGCATAGGAAAGAAAGGGATTAGCTTTTAAAATCTTTTTTTCTAAGTGGAAATTGATTCTGAATTAATTATTGGCCAGAATAAGATTGGAGGGAGGGGAGAAAGGTTTTCCTTGGTCATAAATAATAGCAAAACATGACTGGAAGGTGGTCCTAGATGTTGTGTGGTCCATTCTCCTTTCATTAAGGTAGGACCTTTGCCTGTAGTTTTCTATTCTGTCTAGCTTGTTCTTTAAGATGCTTGATTATGAAGACTATACATCCTCCTGAAGTAATGAGGTAGTATTTTAATATCCTGTTGTAAAGATTCCTAATATGAATCTTCTTTTGTGCGGTTTAAACTCATGACTTCTTACTCAGTATGAAAATTAAGAACATTGTATTTTTCTTCAGCAGCTTATTTATATATTTGAAGCCTGTTAAAATGTTTCCCCTCAGTCTTTTTCCCACTACAGATCCCTGTTGATTCAGAATATCAATGTGTTTGTGAGATATCAGACAGAAGAAGTTTTCGTTGTTAATGTACAGTAGGATTGTACCCACAGTAGTATTTTAGTTCCATAGAATTTGACATTTGTTTTGTTTTTGCAGAGCTTCCCAGATCTTGGAGGGGTATGGTGAGCACTATTACATCCGGTATGCAGTTCCAGAACTCAAAATTTCCAGTCACAATACTATAAATTATATTATCTAACAATTTCCTTACTTTGTTACTATTTTCAGTTTCACAGAACTATTCAAAACAAAATTGGGTCTTCTTGGGGAGAATGAGGATGATAACTATTTGATTGCTTTCCTCCTAAAAGTGAGTTTGCTTTGCTAATTTTGTTGGCTAACATCTGAACTGATACCCCATACTTTAAAAACACTGATAGAAGTATCTTTATTTCACTAGCTTATGGAAGATACAAAGGCTGATTTTACAATGACATTTCGACAGCTCAGTGAAATTACTGAAGACCAGTTAAAGGAGCTCCATATTCCTGAGGTATTAATACAAGCACCCAATTTTAGGAATACTTAATATAAAATGAGTAAATCAAGTTTACTTGATTTTAAATCAGTTATAACCCTGGTATAATAGAGGATGTCTCAAGCCATGATTTGTCTGGGAAATACGTCATTATAGCATTATTAAGGGACAGGGAGACTAATACATCTGTATCATGCTACCACCCCATGTTAAGCCTGTGTCTGGTAATGAAGGATACATTAACGAAGAGTGCTAATGAAAGATACATCAATGAAGAGTGCTGAAGTCAGATTTTCAGCCTCTGGTACAGGTCCAATATGAGTAGTCATAAATATTCATACACAGGTGGGAATGTGATTTTCTTCACATTTAAGAAGGGTATGCTAAGAAGAGTTTTCCTCCCCCTTCCCTCCTCTTTTTTTTTTTTGTTTTTGTTTTGCTTAAGAATACCTTCTGATAGTATTTTCTAAGACACAAGTGATGTTGGACAGGGCTCATATGGAAAATTTCAACCTTGGGTCAATCAAGCTATTCCTAACATGGGTTTACCAGGTGGCCTAAACCTCTGCTCTCAGGCCCATCAGCTTATCTAATGATAAGTGAGATCCCATCTCGTCGTAAACTCTTGCTAGAATCTCAGCCCATAGTGGCCTCTGCCCTTCCTTGGGTACAAAACTGGTTCTACATGTAGCTTAAAGCATGAGAATACATTTTGTTACTGTGTCCTGCTCAGCCTGCTATCCCATCCTGTGTTGCTGCTAACTCAGCCTAAACTTATTCTTCAGGACCAAGTATAAGCATAAAAGAGAGAAACTTCTTACCTGGATATAGTGCAATCTTTATAAGTGGAAGTATAGCTGAAATGTTTGAACTGGAGTGAGATGCTAGGCAAGTAATAATTGGATAAAAATGCAGAGGGGAAAATCTGAAAAGAAAGGTTGTAAGTACCTGATCTGGAAAGAAAATTAGGAAGCCTTTTTGCAAGAGCCAAAATGATTTTTTTCTTTTTTTCTTTAATACAGTGCCTTTTCCGTGTGAGGAATATTGTTCACTTTGCCTGGGAAACTTCATTGCCCTTCCCTAACTTCTGACTTACTTCTGTTTGTCTTTGAATCTAATTTAAAATGAGAGCAGGTGGACTTAGGAGGTTGTTTTAGGGAGCAGAATGACTGTACAAAAAGCATAGAATTAAAATGAGGAGTTACTCTTTCTTTTTCCAGTTGTGTGCTAGATAATTAAGTGATTTTGACCAAATTCTCTGGTTTTGCTTGTTTTCTTCTGTTAAGTAAGAGGTCTAACCTGACCTTTTCTATGAGCTTGAAGCCATTAACAGTTAAAAAGTTGAGATTTTCTAGTGGTAAGCAACAAAAATACAAAGAGCTGTAGCTTTGGAATTAATCATTTGTACAGAGGGGCTGATAAGAGGATGGGTGTGTTTGTAAGACAAGATATTTTTGTCATAGAATACAAGGGATTTTTCCATTTCTTAGTGGCCTACGTGCGATAGAAAGAACGGAAGCCACCGTCATGCAGTATGGAGCCACTCCCAGATTACTGCAGTAGTGGCGATTCCATCTCCCTTTCTTTGAAGGTGCAGGCTGAGGAACTAATGATCGTGGTGTAGTGTGACCCTGCTGCTACACCGAGGGTCATTTCCAGCCTTCACTTGGTAGCAGCTGACCTTTTTCTTCACGCAATGAAATGATTTAGCCCTCAAGTTCTGAGTCCCAAAACTGGGGTAAAGCAGGTACAATTTGATGCTGGTGAGAAGTTTTGGGTTTTTAAAGAAATTTTTTTTGTATTGAAGTAATTTCACCTGCTGCTTATTCACACACTAATACTTCGTCAGTAGCAAAGAAAGTTCTCATATTGGTTTGTAGATCACTTATGGTTTTTTTAGCTGCACACCAAAATTGACCTAAAAATGTCAGAATCCTTTGGGAACATTGCAGGAGTCCCTACATTTAGTATTAACTGGAAACATTCTGAAATTCCTCCTAAAGCAGCCTAACCCTGCACATCTTTGAACAAATGCTTGACTCCCACACTCACCTGTTACCTACCTGCCTGACTCCCAGCTCTTAGTCACTTCTGTAATTTTAACTCATTTTTATACTCAAATGTGATTTTCATTAAATTTTTAACTCCCATTCCTTTTAAAAAAACACAGATGTGATCAAAACTTTGTTCTGTTTTTGCTTTTGATTTCCCTTACCTAACTTTCGCCCATTTTTTTCTTGTATGTCTGCTGTTTACCTCCTTTTATCTATGTCCATTTCTTTCTAATCTGTTTTTTCTCTGAAGTTCCTTTTTTATCTGTGAGCTTTGGCTACTTTCTCTCAACCAAGCAATATGAAGCAGCTGTTAGCTTAGTGTAGTCAGCCAGGGAAGCCTAGTATGTGGTTGTTATCCAACGCTGGAGGCAGTAACCCCAAGCTCTGGTTTCTCTCTGTTTTTCCAAGTTCTGTCTCCTCTCCCTTCTTCTTCTCCTACTGTCTCTATTCTTCTCCTCAGTCTTCTCCTATCCCTGTAGCCTTAAGTTTCCCTTTTTCTCCACACCTTATCTTTCTTTATCAATATATTTTCCTTATTCCACAATTTTGGAAAAAAAAAAGTCTCTACAAATAGATCTGAGCCACGCACAAAACTCAGAAGATAGTAAAACCTGTAGTTATGTAGCCTAAAAAATAAAAAGGGTCAAGGAAAAATAGGGGTGAAGTGCTGGAGGTGTTCAGGTAGAATTTGCCATAACAGAGATGGACTAATATGGATGTATCGTGCTAGCAGAAAGAAATAATTTAAATACAGAGGAAAAGATACCAGTAGAATTTTTGGGGAGAAAATTCCTTGAAGGGTCATCTTATGTTTCCCTCTTAAATCCTTTTAATATTCGTTTGCTTACTTCGGCTTTTTCTTAACAGGAACAAAATTCTGATTATCCGCCATTAACTGTTTCTTTCTCTCTAGGAGTTCTGGGCTCTCCAGGACCTGGGTAAACACAAGTTCTTTTCAGAATGGGTTACTATGTACCTCTTGAGATTAAATCGGTAAGTCTGATGCAGTTTCAAGTGTAAAAATAACACCAGATGTGTATTTGCCTGAAGCAGGCAACTTTAATCTGCAATGATTTTCCATAATCTTTAGCGGGTCTGGTAAACTGGCCCAAACATGGTTTCATATGCCTTTTTTGTCTTCATGGTTCTAGATTGTGCTAGATTCCATAATAATTACTACTGTAGTTCTGTTTTGACATGCAGGTACATAAAAATGACATGGGAGGAGTGGTCTGTACTTTTTGTCCTTCATGGAGCAACCAATGAGATTTCTTTGGTTAATAATTTTTGTTAAAATACCAGTCCTACAGATTCAGGCCAAGAATCACAAATAGGCTTTGCACATACATAGGAATGAATAGTGTTTCATTACTGGTAATACATATATTTTTTACTATGTAATAATATTGCTTTAGGATGATGGGGTGGAAGTTGAACAGTTGTGAATACATAGACTGTGTTTGGAAACCGCTGGTGTTGCATAGATAGGGTCATGCATGTTAGAACTTGCTACCAAATCTTTTGTCTTAAATCAATAAAGAATGTAACGTGTTTTTCTTAGTCATATACAGTATGCATGGCTTATAGTAGTGAAAAGAAGTACGTATCAAGTACTTGGAAATTTTAGTCAGTAAATAAAATTCTTAGGGAAAAAAAATCAATACAAGATACAAAACCGGCAACAAAGTGTGCCGTTTTTTCCAAGTCTAATCATTCTTAGAGATTCACACCTGCTTCCACTGAACACAAAAGCAGAACACTTAATGATTTTAATGAAAGTCAAATAAAATATTTCTAAAAATAAATAAGCATAACCCTCATTAGCTAAAGCACTTTCTCTTTTCTTCTTTTTTTTTTTCATGTATAGTAACAAGGGTGATTCAGACACCAAGAGAAGAACAAGAATGACAAGTGAGTAAAACAATCCAGAGGAATCATATGCTTGGAGATGGCAACTATCTATTTACACAGGTTTCTTTAGTGTTAGTTATTTTTCCTTTTGAGGAGAACTAAAATGTACCGTTTTTCTGAAGAGGAGAAACTCCTATTACACTGCTGCAAATCTTGTAATACTATACATTCACTGTGGCTATCTCTGGTTTCACCCACTCTTGTGATTAGAATCTAGCCATGTGTGTATGGCTAGATCTGTGAATATATATGTACCTTTTACATAAGCTAAATGATCAAGAAGTTCCTTGGCTACAATAAGGCTCGCTTCCTCCATAGGGATCCTCCCTTTCCCCTTCTTAAAAAAAAAAAAAAAAAAAATCCTTAATTTAATTATCTGTGTTTATGAAGAAATTTGTCTGGCCCAAACCCCTTCTGTTGTGAATACAATCTCATTCATATCAGTTGACTGAGGCCTAAGAGTGTGAGATCATGGAAACGCACCACAACTACTAGCCCAGGTTGCTCTTCTCTAGGTTCTGCTAGTTTGGAATGACAGAGCACATGTCTGTTCATATTTCGGGTGTTTGAAATCACAAGTGACGAAGACCTCATGAAGAAGGCTTTTCCTATTAGTATCCACAAAGGCTGCTCGGACCTGTGTCACACCATATGTGACTATAGACATTGAAACAATCCAACTCAGCAGTGCAGCTATGGTCTATTCCATATCAGTCCTCATTTACCAACTTGTTTATTTTTCTTTCCTTTACTTTTTGTTTACCTTTTTATATTTCTTTTTTCTCTGAATTCTGTTTTTACCCCCTTTTTTACAATTTCCATTTGGGAGTTCAGGAAATGCCAGGCCTCCAGCTTGTTCCGTGCTTTGGTGCTCGTGGACTTGATTAATTTTTTTTCCCCTTTTGATTCCCTTTAAGAACTTAAGACTTATTGGCCCTTTTGAACATGGTTGTCTGTATCTTGTCGTGTCTCAAGTGGAGCTTCACCTTAGTGTCTTGGACGTGCTCTGGCTGCTCCCCACGTTGTAATTCTTCATTGCAAAGTAGGGTGCTCCCTGAAAGGGCCCCTAGAATTTTATTTCCTTGTGAGAGATGCCCTTCCTCTTCTGCTGTATCTGCTTTACCTGAGTGCAAGCAACATCTTTTCCTTCATCTGTACTTCCTTCCTTTAGCAGTCTGTGAATGTGTCGGTTTGCATTGCTTAGAAGAACATTGTTCTTCTCTGGTGATGAACCTTTGATAGCATCAGGAAAGATTCAGGTAGGCATCCTGTACTGGCTCAATGGACTAAGATTTGTCTGAGTGTTCAAATATATCCAAAACCTTTCTACGTGTTATAAAGAATTCAGGCTTCTGATAGGCATCCACTTTTTTTTCTGCACCTGGAGAAAAAACTCCTTACTTGTGAAAGGACTATCTAGTCACGGAAGTCAAAGGAAGGTACTTTGATTCTCCAAGTTATTCTAAATACAAAATGGTAGAGGTACTGCATTTAGCTGTCTATCATAGCAGAAACAGCGGACATAAAATTCTAAGAATTATTCAGGGAGAGATTTTTTTGGATCTGCAGTAAGCTGTGGTAAATTTGTGAAATTTGCCTATAAAAGACAGTGAGCAACTGAAAATCTCTGGCCAAAAGGGAATGAAGGAGATGCAGGATCTGATCAAATTCTGCACCAAGAGGTATTATAAGCTTCAATGTTTCGCTGCTTTGCAGGGTGTTTTATTCTCATTTCTAATGGAAATGGCTGTATTCTTTTGTTAGATATTGATTGGCCACTTTCTTCAAAAGCTTTCATTGATTTAGTAGGAAAATGGCAGGAGATAGCACTGACTTTCAGTAATAAGATAGTAAAAACTACATAGGGCAAAATTTATCATCACATGGACCTTCAAGTTTGCATCCCCATCTTCTAACCAAGGCTCTATCCATTTTTAAGAACACTTCTTACAATTTCACATGTATTTTTAGAAAGTTAATATCAAAAGAGCTACCAAGAAGAAAGGTTTTATTGTTTTATTATTTGTATTTTGGTAGGGTTAAGAAGTTTCAACTGTGGGACTCTGAGGCTCTTAGCTCAACTACTATTTCAAGGTTTCAAGCTCCCTGTTTTTCTCCTAAAATTTAATGCTGAAAACTGTCTAAACACACTTCTTATTTTTCTGTTTTTATTCCAAATCCAAAGGATCCTAGTTTGTGAATGATCTTCTGCAAACCATCATCATGTTTTTTCCACATGCACCTCAGAGGATCTTATGGTACAGGAGATGGATGAAACAAGGAAAAAGTTTTGCCTCCAGGATCACATTTGTGCTAGCGGTCTCAGTTTTGGTAGCAGTCCAAAACTTGATGTGCAAAGACTCATGATTAAGTTAGTTACGTTTTCTTCCATATAATCGGTCATCACTCTATATTCCTACAGCAGAGCTGCAGAAATTTGTAACAGGCTACTGATCAAAATCAACAAATCTTTTTACATTTTTGCTAGCTGCTCCATATTACAGTGTGACTGAAGTTTCTTACAGAGTTTTTTTGGTGGTGTTGTTCTCTTTTACATCTATACATTTAAATAGATCTCTTAGATGCCCCTTGTGGTGTCTTTAAAATTTTTTTATTTGTTTAAGTATTTGCTTGTAACAGCTGTCCCTTGTCAGTACAACTTGCAGCAGAAATTTGGCTCAACTCAGTCAACTGTGCATTTTTACCCAGCATTTCATGTTAAAGACAAAACTCCCGTGGCTCTCTAAATTTTTATATGGGTTGGTAAGTCCCACTAAATTTCATATTGCTGTCTTTAGTATTGACTGACCTTGAATATCTTGCCATTAACACCTCATTATTCATCACTTTTCCCTCATCATTAGTACCTGTAGTAAAATATCTCACTTCTCAAAGTATGTTACCTTGAAGCATTTAAAGTCAATCACTTATTCATTATCTTAATTTTTTCGCTCTTCGTTTAGTTTTTAGTTCTTAGTAGCACTTTATCTTGTACTGCCTAAACTTAGTTCCTTGGGAGTTGGAAAAAAAGTTTTGACAATCCAAATCCCAATACCAGTCTATAATTGTATTTCTTTACAAAAGAAACACGTGAAAAACGAAAATTGTAGACCAGATCATAAAATGCTCATAAGGGCACAAAATTTCTTCTGCTTTGTCCTTTTCTTACCTGCCTTGTCTTACTCTTTCATAATTATCTTGTCACTTGTGTTAATTACAGATATTTTTAACGCCACTGTGAAACTTGTCAGTTTGCGATTGTTAAGAATATATTTCTGGGACAAATATTCTCCTGCTGATATGAGTCATGGTTTTAATGTGAATTATCATTTTTTATATGAGTCCTATGTTAACTTCTCCACCTTTTAAATATTCTTTTTATATTGTTATCACACTTTATTATTGAAAACCCATTTACTGGATTAAATCAAATGCTTGGCCAGAGCAAATTATTTTGCCAAGTGGGAAAACACTATTTCTTTAGCAGTCAGGGCAGGGTGTTGTTGTGACTATGTAGAGGTATTAGGGTTCCAAATAGCTAGTCGTATTTATTGGCTTTTGTTTAATATATGTAAGTACATACAGAACAGCAGTGATGTGAAAAAGAAGAATGTCTGTATCTGGGTGGATTGCATCTCAGTCTTTGTTCTCATGGAAGTCAGCACCTGGACATTGTGCCAGAATGTTGTTCTATTACCTGCGCAGCTTTTATAAAGGAGGGAGTGGCAGTGCCACCTGAGATGCTTCTGGTTTCAGCCCATGTTCTGATTTTGTAAGAGGGCTTCACCTTCTCCCTTCTGGCAGGAACATGAGTGTTCAGAGTTCAGCACTTAGAGCAGAGAGTGATTTTTTAGTCCTTTACTTTTCTAAATAACATAAATACCCTTTGTGTAATGCTGCTGTATGTCAAATGTCGTGGCTTAAAATGGCTATCATTCAGTTCCAAACATAAGGAATTTGATTGTATTGTGATACATAGAATAATCATGCAAGTGTTGTTTCACTGATTACATAGCTTCAGTAAATTCTAGTTTGTTAGCTGGTTAAATGGTGCTTTTTAGAAGCAGTGCTTATTACAGAGAAGTCTGTTCACTGCGCTAGGTACTAATTCTGTATGGGGAGCTCTTAAATATGAATAAAGTCCTGCAATTGTCTGACCACAAAACCTTAGGAGGAGCCAGTCATAGCTTTTCTCAAAGACATCAGTTGCCTTGGTGGTCAACTAGAATAAACAAGATATGTTTGCAAGCTGAAGAAGTAGTACAAGGAGATGCAAGAACAGAGTGAATTGGGAAATGGAACAAGATCAAGTTTAATCTTTTTATCCAAAATACTGTTTCTGATTGTCCCCTTCCTAATATAATTTATTATTTGTAAATAAGATAAGATTATAACAAATTGATTAGAGGAACTGAGTAGAGAGAAATTTGGGATGGTGATTTTGATGAATACTCTGCTTTCTCTAATAGCCTCTTTCAAATATGCTATGAGGGTATTCATAAGACTATTTTATAAAGCTACATGGATTTTTTGAAAGAAATACATAAAACATTGAACTAATGTTTATTCATATAAAACCTACTGGGACATCAATGGAAAGAGAAGGAACAGATGAAGTTTGTGTATGTCTGTAAATCACAGACTTTTGGTTTCAAGTCCATGGGTGAAATGCCTCTGGTATCACTAATTAATCTCTTCATGTAATAATCAACTACTGAATTTGGGAAAATATGCAGGCCAGTGTCAAATTAAGACTTACAATGCAAGTTTGAAATGTTTGTTACAATTAATCTGTAACATTGTTTTGATCATTAATTAAAGGGAAAACTTTCTGAAGCAGAATCCTAGGCGTTAACTGCAGAGCAAAAATAAGAGTTGTGTTGATGTTACCTGCTAAAAAATTGCTAATAAAAGCCATGTGTGCTTATAAGAATTGTCCTCGGCATACAGTTTGACAGAACTCCTTTTATGAGTTGTTAGTTGCCATCCTGTAAGATACAGCCTGGGTTACTAATTCAGCAGTTTCATTTTCAATGTCCCTACAATCTCCCTACCACTAATTAGACACAGTCAGCCAGGAACATGCCAGAGAAGCAGTGCAGCTGTCATGGGTATTTCCAAGAAGATACAGCAGACAGTTGTGGAAAAAACTGTGGACCCCCTCTCCTGGGAAACTAAAAGGAATGGCAAAGTTGAAAAAGTAGTTTCTAAAAAATACAGCTGAAATCCAACATTAAAGGGTTTTATGGCCAAACTTTTGATATATGGTATAGAAGAAGAAATATCTAAGTACATATACTTCAATAAATATATCAATAATTCCTTTTTCATTACATAATATAATATTCATTTTTATGATCTCCAGGAATGTATTGACAACATTGAAATACGCTTTCCAACAGTGTAGCAGGCACCGAGGTCATGGTAAACTAATCTCATTTGAAAAGTCTGCTGGTGTTCCTAACAGGAAATCCTTTGTGTATCAAGGTGCTGTTCTATACTACTCTAATTTTTGTTTAGCACTTTGGCATTACTGATTGTGCAAGTTGTTTAAAAAAATCCTTTTAGCAACTCATAAAAATAGATAGATAGATTCATTCCTTTTCCTTTTTATGCATTTTTTTTCTTGATCTGCAAATTAAACCTTTGTGAAGATTTCAATGACGTGTTTCAATGACTGTGTGTGGCTTTTTTTGAATATGTCTAACTAACTTTAACATGATTTACTTTTGGTTTCAGCTGTTAATCCTAGATACATACTTAGGAATTGGATGGCAGAATCAGCAGTGCAAAAAGCTAATTTGAATAATTTCTCAGAGGTAAAATTATTTCTTTCTTTCTTTCTTGACATATTTATTAATAATTGGCGTAATTGTTAATGAAAGAGTTGTTGCATTTACACTTTGAACCTATATTACACTTTGACCACCACTGTACTGTCTAATACTGATTACTATTAAAAATATTAACAAAGCTATTAATAGTATTAATTATAATACAAATAGTAGTGACTATATTAATAGCAGTACTAATAATAGTAACCAACTCATGGGTAGTTTCTGGAGCCAGGAGGGTGCATAATATGAAGTGGCAGAGACTTTTCTTGTTTGCAGGAAAACATTTTCTGTGAAAACTTACCCATTTCAATTGCTTCCAGGTTCATCTCCTACAGCAGATTTTACAACATCCCTTTCAGAGACAGCAGGCTGCGGAGAAAGCAGGCTACTCCCTGCGCCCCCCAGCGTGGGCCAAAGATCTTAAAGTAAGCTGTTCATCCTGAGAGAAATTTGAACAAGCAAGAAAAATGATCAATGTCGAAGCCCAGGCCTTCAAAATAGGATTAATGGATCAAGCCACAGGAGCTTCTCTCCCTTATACTTTGTGGGCTGGAATCTGCTACTCTGCTAGACAAGACAAGGTCTTGACCAACTTTATAAAGTCCAAAGATTAAAGAAATGGTCCACTGTGTATGGCTGCATCAGCAAATTATATTGGTGTTTATAACTCTGCCCTTTATATTCAGCTGTGCATTAATTTGAGTCCCAATATTTAAATTCTGCCAAACTGTCACACTTAACCTCTCTGAATTCATGGCTAATCAGATGGGTCTCAATAAGTTTTAATGGCTGGTCAATTTAAAATCCATCTAAGCTAGTTTTAATCATACATTATTTTGATTAATGTTCTCCTTGCTGTTACACACTGTTCAAATATAATTGTATTCTGAAGACATAAATGTTCTTAAGCCTTTTGCAGAGTTGGAACGGAGGATCATCTTACACTTAGACTTTGCCACCTTTTCTCTTTTTGACCTTGTTTTGTCCCATTAAACTGCCAAGAAAGATTTAAAGGAAATTCAATTAAATAGGGGGCAAAGATGTCTGTCTTGGGAGTGACTTGCCCAAAAATAAATTTTGGTGTCTTTGCTGGTGTCAGGTGCCTATCAAGCCTGGCCCACTGCTCTTTTAAAGTGTATCTTTTGACAGTAGTAGAAAGATTGTTGGTGCATGGATATAATGCCTCAGGAAATTTTCTGGTCGGCCATGGAAAAGGACTTCCTTGGAAGTATCTCACTATGTATGTAGTCAGGTAAATACACCTTTTGTGTCCAGCCACCTGATGCTGTAAGGGACTAACAAAAATCTTGCAGGGAAAGTACTTAAAATTCAACTGAAGCTGTTACATAGAAGTCCTTTGAGTAACAGAGAGAGACTAGTCTCTGAATCCTTGGTCCTGTTATTTATACTTGTTGGATACTCCAATTCCACATCACAAAAATTAGTGTATAATTAAGCCAAAATTAATACATAAGCAATCAGGTGCAATGTTATGCTAGAAAATTGACAGCAAAAATCCCTTATGTGGGGGCTTTGTTACTTCTTGACGTTACCTCATCTCTTCCCAAATCCAAAATGGATTGGTTTAGAATCTCCAGATTTCTTGAGTGCCACTTGATTCTGAAATAGAGGTTATTAAGTGGTATAATTAGCATTTCACAAATCTATTTCTAGAAATATAATTAGTGGGGGAAAAAATAATTTAGAAATCTTTCAGTGACTAAAAAAATATTTGAATGCTTTTACTTCTTAACTATAATCAACACAATTATTCAGGATGGTTTCCCCCCAGATATACACCTGTTCAAATATAAATAGAGTTGTTCAAATGTAAATAGTAGTATCATAATGTGAGGCACCATATAGATATTTAATTACAGTTTTCTGAAAGTCCAGTCTGAAGTTCAGGCAACTTACACAAGTTCAGCCTGGGCTGACATTCCTTGCAGGTAGTAAGTGCTCTTCTGCAACCATTGGGATTAGTATTTGGGCTGGCAACACCTCCTGGTAAAAGGAGTGGGCTGCTAGGGGGGTCTGTAGAAGCCCTTCAGCAGCGGGCTACATTCCCAACCTATTGAAACATTGGCGTTGACGTCTCTTTCGGATAATTACAAGCGAAATAGCATGTTGTGATGAAATGTGTGAACATCAAACCACCTGCAGTGAAATGAGTTACACTGCACGTAAGTGACAATATGAACGTGTTTGTGCCTACAGGGTAAATACAGCAGCACTGCAACTTGGGCTCTGGTTTTCAGTTAAGTGAAAGTGAAGAACTCTTAACTTATGTTGAACCAACCATCTGATAAGTTTCTATTGTGTGTGGGCCAAACACGGCTGCCTGTACTTCTTTACCTCATGGAATAATTGCATAAATGTAAAGCATTTTTATGCTGCTTCCTTCTTGCAAGTGTTTTATAAATGTTAAATCCTATTAGTAACAGTAGCAAGTGGGCCTCTGCTTCACCCACAGTTACAGGTAAAGCAAGCCTCCAGCATCACAATATAAAACCACAACATCCCAAATGGGAGCTATTTTATAAGCAGTGATTCATATGTACTGCCCACTGTGTTCACTGTGAGGCTTTTCTCAGGTTCTTGAACAACATCTGAAAGGATAAGCAAGCCCTGAAAATTGGTTTTGCATATCCCTCTGGCTGCAGAGCCTTAGGTCACCTACTTCTCCAGGAGTTCATTCATGGACTCAGCCATGTCCTCTTTCCTTGATCTATGTGGAAGCAAATCTCCTTTCCTGCCCCCCGCCCAGTTTTACCATGCAGTTTACATAACCTGTTTTTAGTAATCTTGAGTATTCTCATTTCATAATAGTCAGTACTGACTGTTAATGGCAACCAAACTACCTTAGAGTATTCTGCAAGACTAAGAACTTACTAAGTCTTAATGATATTGAATCTCCTCTGTTCTGCGTGTCTCCCTCAAACAGAATATGCGTTTCCCAGTTACTGTGAGACTGTCAATGATAACCCATAAATAATAGTTCTGTCCTATAGTTTTGTCACATGATACATTTAAGTTTCTACTTTTCCACTCTCAAAGTGCCTGACAAAGAGTGTGTGAAAAACACGTGAAGAATACAGTTATCTCAACGCTATCTTTTAACTATGTTTTGTAAAAGTAGAGCAATGAGCCCACATCATGCTCAGCATTTTGTACCACCTCCCTTTCCATGTCTAGATTTTAATCATTATGGTTTATTATGACAACATAAGCATTAATACTGTGTTTCATGATATATTCCCTAAAATCCTTGGCTTCCACCTGTGGTTCCGGAGCTGCCTTTTGCTTCATGTTACATAATACATACTCTGCATCACAGCAGTGATGCAGAGCAGATGGGGAGTAAAAATACTGTGGCTGGTAATCAAACAGGTGTTTATTTGTACTGCCAGCCTCTTTCTGTACCAGAGGACAGTTATGAGGGTCTGCAGTGGTGATCCCCCACATGTGGACTTCTCCACATGACTAACCTTTCTAATCCTAAGGACTGATGGAAAAGTGAGCGCTTGAAGTAGGTCCTTCTTCCATATCAGTGATGTAGGAGCCCAAAGAAGACGACAGCTGCTGAGACTGCTTCCCTTTGAGGTGTGGAGAAAGGTTAAAAATAATATGCTACAATTTCAAATCTTTTCAGACTAAAATACTGTAATCTCTAGTAATGTACATACTACCACGATCTACAGGAATAAGACAATTTTATATGGGATTAGGTCAGACAGAGGTGGAAGGATTAATTTTTTTTTTTTTACAAATGCTTTGATTTATAGTCTTGGAAAGAAAGATCTTTTTGTATTTTGCAGCATCTTTTTTGTACCAAATAAAGCCGGATAATTGTGTATCATTAAGATGGTAGTGCTGTTCTTTGAATGGAGAGTTTGAATACTTACATTGCAGAAATTCAATGCAACCATGTACATACACAAAATAGTTGATAGAGGTCTAATCATCACAGCATTTTAATTGATTTCTGGGTTTTTCTGTAGGCTTTGATTCTTTTTGTTTCAAAGAAAGCTCTACTTTTTCTTTTGTGTAGGATCAAGTGCATGAGTTATGATTGACTGCAGATGTAAAATGTATAAAATTGAGTTTATTGTGCTGTAACAAAAGAGAAGGGAGGAAATAGGGCAGGAGGCTGAGCGTTCTGGTGAGAAGAGTGAATGCTAGGAAAGCTGTATGGAAGTCTTAGTGCTTTGTGAATTCAAACTAGCTTATTGTGCAACATTTTTCTAAGGACAGGTTCTGCTTTATTTTGATGCTGGGTATATACTTCATAACAGAAAATTCATTTGATTTAAAAATAGTTGGATAGCAGACAGCTGTTGTCACCTAAGTGTGTCAAAGATGTGCATTCCTAATACCTTGTCAGAAAATGACACCCAGCTCTTTTAGCATTCAGTGATTCTGCATAATGCTTACTTCAGTTACCTATGGAAAGCAACTGGGAAACATTAATACTTTTTTTTGTTAACCCCTAGTTTTAACCTTCCTACTTTTAGCTAGTTAGTATTTTTCCTCCTGCACTTGGAACTAAAGCTTGTAGTAAGTTTATGAGCCTTGCACAGGTCTTGACAGCATTTCTCAGTTTGGGTGTTTGGAGATGATGAGATACCTTTTGAATGTTCTAACATGTCAATTCAAAACTTCTAGGTAACATTTCTGTTATTGGTGAACACAGTTCTCTTGGTGAGAGCTTTTTGCTCAGTTCAGTGAAAGCAAGGGAGCTAGAAGACCAGTAAGAGTTGCATGGGCTCTGTCTATATTGGTAAGAGGGCCAGGAACTAGTCCCTTGGCCCATGAACTGGTACCCTTACCGGCCATATCTGCACCACAGGGGTCTCTGTACAGGGAGTGAAACCTGCTTTTAAACTTGTTCATGGTGTCTTCTGGGAATGGTGCCTGGCCTGGGCAGTTCCTTGAATTGCACCTGGTGCTGTGCTTAGGCCCACTTCAGCAGTATGGGTGAGCACTAGGCCAGCGCTCAAGCTTGCATCCTCATCCTCTTTTATTTAGCAGTAGAGACAGGTGTACAAGCTCTAGTATCTTGCTAGCAACGCTAGCTCCTCAACCATAGGCTGCAGAACAAAGAAATGGTTAACAGCAGTCGTAAGACATCCTCCCATCCCCATATCCCTGATGTAAGCTTTACTTTTCCAATGCTTACACTGCTGACAAAGCAAAGAAAGAAAGGAGGAAACGGGGAGTGGCTGTCCCATGGCTATACCCGAGTAACTCTGGGGATGGGCACGATTACTGCAGGAAAAACGTCCCTTAGCTTCAGCATGTCTCAACTGAAAACAGATTAAGTTGCGGGATGTCACATAAACTTTTTTCAGTGACTCATCTGGCACTTGCCTGGCTGAAGCATCCCTGTTCTGAAACACCTTCTGTGCATCCCCAAGTTGCTCTTGTGTCCATCACCACCCTCCGCGCCGGCTCCTTCCGAGAGCCTGTCCTTTCACTCCCACTGCTTTGACCAGGTACTGCCCGCTCCTCCTAGTGCTACCACAGGCATGCTTTGCCTTGCATTGCTCCAACTTGTCAGGGGTCTGGCCCCCCGACACAGTGCTCGTGGCTTCTGCTTTACCATAGCAAAGTCCTGGTCTTTGCTGTCTTGTGAAGGAATACGCTCATGCAGCCACTGAAACGTGCAAATATAGTAGGAACCATCTGAACAAATGAGAGAGGGGCCAGCCAGCACTGCTGTCCATACTCAGAAACAGAAATATATTATTTATGGAATCTTAGAAGATTGTGTGCATGAGAAGAGATAAAGACTGGAAGAAATAAAGAATTTAGAAGGTAGAGGCAAAAACTCTTTAAAATATTTGAAGTGGTACCAATTGCCAGTAAAATGCCTGTTCATTAACTGTGACACTTCGTGCAGATTTAAAATAGAAGCTATTTTTATTTGAGCGCTAATAATGAATGCTGCCTAAATGAACAATGGAGAATTAAAATGGGAGAACAAATGAAAAAAAAACGTAGGAGGCGACATTCATATCAGGTACAAGATAATTACGAAGTCTTTCAGAAGACAGACTATTTCTAGGTACAGTTTGAAGACGAATGTTAACCAACAGAAAAAAAAAATCCCTGCTTACCAAGGGAAGCATACAACATTTTGAAATAATTTTTTTTTTGTCTAAGATCAACCAAATAAACGAGATTTAAAGGCAGCAACTGTGAGTGCTGACAGGTATGACTGGAGTTGCATATGGAAACAGGAATGTATAACATTTGGGGTGACGCTGTCTGGAAATGGCCTTGGTCCTGCCTTGCATCTCAGAATAATCTAGCTGAGGTTTTACTTTTTAAGACAGGCTATTTTTTGGGGGGAGGGGGAGAAAGGGTCCTTTTATTAAAAAAAACCTCACGATTTGGGGTTTTCTGATAAAGAACCTTTAAGGGGAATTCTGTGAAAATGGGTCTTCCCACTCCCCAAAATTCACATGAGAACATTGTTGTATTTTTCCCTTCAGCTCCAATTCTATTAGAGAGGCAGCCACAGAAGATGCATGTCACTCTCTGGCTGGCTCTGAGAGTGCTGCTCCACTATCGCTGGCTGTCCTGATGGAGTGAAGCAAGACTCTACAGCCAATTTCTTACCTCAGCCTGGTGCTGGAATGGTAGTTAATGGGGATGGGGGGAGGAAGGAGCAGGTTGTAGAGACAATATGGGGGACAGAGGGCACCCCACCTTACTTCTTGGGGCCCCCAGGAGGAACTCTGAATGAGAATTCCTCCTGGTGGGCCCTGATCCAGCATGACCTTCCACGACGCCTCACAAAAACAGGTATGGCTTGAAGTCCACCTGCTCCCAGAGTTCAGGTGCTGCTGCCCCTTTTCTTCTCAAGAGCTTTCATTAGGTCAGACATGAAATCTGCTTGCCTGCCTCCACCCCCAATCGGAGGTGGCCCAGCTGACCGTGGCTCTCCAGCTTGTCCTGTGTTTTCTAGCCTTTTTGAAGGAAGTGGCACAGGTTTCTTTGTTGGAGGTGGTGGCTTACTGGAGACAAGTGGAGGTGGAGGGGGCAACGGCAGGTCTCCATTACCGCTGCTGGAGGCTGGTGGTGGTGGAGGCACAAAATCAGGAGGAGGTTCACAGAAATCAGACGGTGGTGGTGGAAAATCAATCTTCAATGTAGGTGGCGGTGCTGGGAAGCTGTCTGGATCTGTTAGGAAAATGCCGCTGTCTCGTTTGACTTTGGAGGGTAGAATTGGTGAAACAGAAATAGCAGATGACCGCCTTTCAGGTGGAGGAGGAGGTTGCAGTGAGTTCCTCTTACTCTGGTGTTTCTGTGGCCTCATCACTGACTGTGCCAGGCCAGGCGCACTGACGTTATTTGACTTAGCCTTTAATAAGCAGAAGGAATAAAAGGACGAGACACAGTCAATGCATGGGTAAACTAATGCCACAGCCTAAGAACAGTGAAAAGATGGGAAAATACGTAGGAAGAGTGCAGTAGACAGACAGTGAAATGAAGTAGAGTACATTTCGCCTGAAGAGTGCAAATAGTATTTTGTTTTCTTTCTGGAGCTGCCCACAGAGCTTTGACAGTAGAAACCTCCCTGTTGACAGTATTCATAGTGCTTCTTCAAGTGCTGTCCTCGGAAAATGAGTGCTTTTAAAATTTCAAAGAATTAGTTAGTTGTTAGTTGTTAGAATTAGCAGTTAGTAAGATATATGAAGATACTTTCTTGATGTTCCACCCTGCTGTTCATTCCCTGACAACATGAAGACTTAAAAAAAAATCTGTGCTGTGTTTTTACATCCAAAAATACTGAGCAAGATTTGAGAACATAAAAAGCAGATGTAGTTTTGGCTCTCGTCCCCATTGTATCTCCATCTCCCATTCTAGCTGTGACTGCTGGATCTCTGGATAAAGCTAAAATAATGAAGTCACCTATCTCTGCCAATCTCATTAGACACAACAGCAGTGAACCAGGAAGAAGGTGGAGAGATTTGGGAATTTGAAGTTTATGTGTCTGAATTCACTGTCCGCAGCACTCTGCAGCATGGTGCGACATGCATTCACCCGCAGGGTAGTGCTCTGGGCCCCCTCTGCGGGAGGGAGAGCACTGCAAAGCACTGTGAAGAGAGGCACTTGGGAAAGCTGTCTGTCATGATTCCATGCGGTGCACAGCGGGGGAAAGATACTCCATCAGTGACCTGGCAAGGGTCACTGATAAGCCTGGGGAAGGGTGTCTTCTGCTTGCTGGGCAAGGCACGTGCACATGCCTCCTCTATTTTTGAATCAATAGTGCGACAAAGAGGTCCTTGAGGCCACTAAGTTCTAGCCACGTTTGCAAGGTCATGAGACGTTCAAACCCTGTGACAACTTTTTTGAAGGAAAAATGAATCAAAGCATCCATCATACAAGTTAAGAAAAATAAAATGTAGGATAGCAGTTCATTATGGAGATGTTTATTTTGATATAATTTTAGATGGCTTTTCTTTTAAATTGTATTTGCTAGTTGACACTCTGAAGATAAATAAAGTCCATTTGCTGATATCTGAATATAATTTGCTCTTCTTTTTTTTTTCAGGTAGCAACTGGTAGCTGTTGACAATTACTACATAAACATGCTATCTTGTAAACCTATGGAGAAGTCTGCTGTCCTGAAGACAAAGCTTTGTAAGACATTCATTTCTAGTTATGCTAATTTATCAGTTTAGATCCAGCTAGCTTAGTGCTCTAACTGTAGCACAGTGCACCCTGAAAGACTTCAGCTTGATCCTTTGGTCCCAGGCTTGTAGAAACTGAGAGATAAAGAAGGCAACATGTTTGCTGCTGCTAGAGTAAAGTGCTCTGCAACCCTGCAGTCATCGGTACTAATCAGCATTAGCTAAGTATAACATGCTTGCCTTCTCTTCTCACTCTCCTTGCCTACGAAGACGGAAGTAAACGAGACACAGGAGGAGGGAACCACTGGCTGAGTTCTGAGAACGTGATCTATTCCAGAGGAAGTGAGGTTCAGAATAGAGAAACAGATTTAAAGGAAGAACTCAAAGACAGAAACAAGAAGTGTTGGACACGTAACGGAAGTGACAGAAAAATCCTAGGAATTTCATTTCACTTGTCCTATGCGCTTTATGCATGATGGAGGGATTGAAAAATGAACTGCAAACAAATGCTTTTTTTTTTCTGTACGATGTTTTTGAAGTTCTCATATTGTACCCTACTGATATTTTTACAGCCAGAGATGGAGCAAGTAGACAAAATTTGAAGCTTAACCAAGGAATGCATTTAGAGCCTAATGAAAACATAGAATGTTTTCCCTTATTTCTTCACACTTTCTCCTTTCTTACACATTCATTTTCAGCTGTGCACAGTGTTCCCTGCCAAAACCACTACTGTATCCTTTGTGTTACTAAGGCAAGACCTATCTTCTGGCAGAGACAGAAAACGGCACCAAGGTTCTGGCAGCACAGTCTCTTTGAGACTGTCCCAATAGGCACATTCCTATTTCTGCTACGTGAACTCACGTGAACCTATTTGTTCTGAAGAACAAAAGTGGCGGATGGCTGTGCCTTCACCTCCCATCGGTGGCTCCTTGCTTCTGTGCAACGGGCACACTGTTTGCAGTGTGTAAAGCATGAGGAGGGGCAGCAAGGAACCCAAATCCTTGTCACAGCAGCTCACTGGCACTTTGAGAGGGGAAGACAGTGGGTGAAGAAAAACAAACTTGGAGAACTGGTAACATTTAACTAGTGCACTGTTAGTAACTGTTGACCTGTACCTCTGACGTATCCACTTTCTTCTGAGTCTCTGGAAATTCTGCACTGGAACGACGAACAGTTTGGGGAATCTGTCCATTTGCCTGAACAGCACCTGTGACAAGGAGAGGAGACAGAGGAGAAGAGTGTTATATTTTTGTGATATTAACCAGATCAGGGAATAGCAAACTAAGAATAAGGCTATAAAAACATCTTTACAACTTCCACCAAGGAACCACTTGTTACAGGTTTTATACATAATTCAGTAAAATCCATGAGGATGTCTGTTTCCTACTTCAGGCTTATTTTGTGACTTTTCATATTCAGTTCATTACATAAGGAAAATAAACATAATACCTTATATTAAAACTAATACCTGCCCACATGCCTCCATGGTTGTAGCTGACAATCCTACAGGAAGTGCAAGTGGCAGAATTATGAAGATATATGACAGAAATTATCAGTGTGTGTAAAGGTGGGGACAAATGAAGAGCTTTTTCTTCTGACTGTTGTAAATGGTGATTACAAAAGGGGACCGTTAAGGTTGACACAGGAACAGAGATGGGGAGCTGGCTTTGGAAGGGGAGCTAAGCAGAAATCAAACTGGCATTCTGTTGTTTAAATACCTGTCTTTCATAACAGCATTTTGAAGTTTGTAGTGTGCTGTAGTATTACTACATTCTCAGTTTTTATTGCATGTTTTTTTCCGTTACTTTAGCCTAAAGACTAAAAGCGCCATAGTTTCATACCAATATGAAACATTGCTCTCTCAGTCATGAGAACTGAAGGGCTGATCCATTTTCTTTAGTAAATGAGCTAACAGCTCTGAAACTTCTCCCCCATCTGGAATCGTAGAGGATTTGTGAACCTCACTGTATTCTCATATTAGTAAAAATATGCTAGCTGGCTAAGCTAAAGCTCTGCAAAACGTTTGCCCACGTTACTGTGTTTGTAAGGCAGATACATAAATAAGCCGGTACTGTCAAATGGAGTAAATGAATGTGAGACCAAAGGACAAAATTGTGGGTTTAATTAGGAAAAAAATCCCCAGCCCCAGTATAGTCTGATGAGGATTAAATAAACTCTCCAGTTTAGTCTAGGATTTTTGGAAGCTATACATGTCAAAGCAGTAGATAGTGTTTGATGCCTACATACATACATTTGTAAACCTTAATGACTGCCTTAGCTCTATTATAATTTACAGTTCTGAGATCCAATAAAGTTCCACTCATGTACTTCTGGATGCTAGTGAACCCTTAGCTGTCTACAATATAAGTCTAAGCACAACAATGGTTTTAATCTTAACATGTACTTTTCTGATTAGCAAAGAGATTCCAAGAAGATGACAAAAAATAGAATAAATTATTTTTATTGCCATGCCTGCAAATCACACAACTGACAGAGAAGTAAGACAAACTCTGCAGTGTACTGAATTTACTCGGGTTATTTAGGCTTCAAGGGATGACAGAAGATGGTCTGAAGTCCTTGTGTTTTATGCCTGTGCCTGCATGTTGTTCAGCATATTTAATCCAAAGTACCATTTCGATCATTCAAACTACAGTCTGTGTTTGTTGAAGGAGTAACATGGAAGTTCAATAAAGAGATAAACCCAGTCTTGTGGCTGTAAGTGCTCAGCGGAGAGAGACGTAAATCCCTGGGTTCTCTGGCCATGCCCTCAAGTGGAGCAAGTTACTGTCTCTCCTCACTTAGTCTGCTGTCCATAGCAGAGCAGGAGTTTCGGCTTCACGCTGCTCAAAGACATTGCTGCCCTCAGTCATGCTGAGATTTAAGTAAATGAAAGAGAGCAGAGAGAGATCTACTCTATATAGTGCAAGGTATAGTGGCCTACTTGGCAAATATGATATACCAGAAAGTTGGGGCTAAATGGTAATCTGTTTCTTCTTCTGTTAATGGATTTCATAAACTATGCAAGACTTGAAAGCAACATTTGATATATCAACTCCTGGCACATACCTGCACATATGCTATACACAAAGTTAGCCAGCTAAAGGACCCCCAAGTCAATCCAATATGTGAGTTCATGCATTCTATTCTCAAGATCTATTTTTAATTTAAATGTTATAGTATTCTTTGCAAGTCAATTTCTCCAAAATTTTATGTTGAATTAATATTTGTTTTAAGCAAAAAAAAAGAGTAATCCAAGTATAATGCAAAATATAGATACCAAAAATATGTAATGCAAAATATTGAACCTTGTAGTGATACAGAACATCTGAATAAAGCAACATCCTTCATCTTTCAAACATCATGATATTGTGCTGGCACACAACATACACTGTTTTTTTAGTGTCTAAAGACACATAGTGAGGCAGAGAGGCAAACGACGTATTTTGCGTGAGATGCACCTGGCACTTAGAATCATAGAATCATAGAATCATTAAGGTTGGAAAAGACCTCTAAGATCATCAAGTCCACTTGGGACACTTCAGAACCATGGACTCTACAGTTTGGGGTATACGTGAACACACAAATGCAGGCTACAGCCGTGTGACCAGGGAATACAGGCTACATGAGATGGAGAACAGAAGTTCCACCTACCTTCTTGAGCATTGCTTTTAGCTGCCACTGAAGTTAATAGAGTACAGCCCCCTGCTAAGCTCACATAGGACTGTAGTTTTCTATAGCAGATTTTAGCCTATACTGAAATCAGCCCATACACATGGCTATACAGCCATTTGAAAACAGAACAGAAGAAAACATGCTTTGTTCCATTTCCAAAACATAAGCCAACAACTGCTCACAGGCAGGCAGTTCAGGTTATAGTATTATAGTTGGGCCCCAGGTTTTATATAGGGCAGAAATGATAACTGTACGAAAGCAAGAATCACAGTGACTTGCCCCAGTTAGAACACTAATGATCCTTCAGAGATATTTCCATAGAGACAATATACATGACTAAAATCTTTCCAGGCTACTTAACCATTTAATAGGATCCATTAGTTAAGAATAACAGTATATTTATGATCACATGCAGTGTTCCCAGATGCTAATCAGGAGCTGAAGTTATACAGATGTATACATACTTTATAAGGCCTTGATCCTGCCCATATCCAGTACAGACTGCAGCACCAGCATGGAACCCCACTGGCCAGCCACCTCTCTACTGCCATCAACACCAGAACACAAAATGCTCCACGACTGTCCCATCCACCATCGCTAAAGTACACAACCATCAGAAAACCCCCTGATCTCGAAACAGTCTGTTACTGGGTCTCCCCACCCCAAATGTGCATTTATTACCATGATTTGACTCCAAGGAAAAGTAGAAAGACCACCCTCTTCTCACAGGTACTGAGAAAAGGCAAACTGAAGCCTTGGAAAGGTGTTTGGAGGATTTTGAGCTGTCTACATGAGAAGTCAGAATATTAACTGCCAACACTGATTTTGACTTTGCCTGTTTTATGACAGCAAGTACTTGGCCAGCATGACCTTCCTAATAAATAAAGCATATCATAAGCACGTAAACTAAAAACATTCATGCAAGTTACAGCTAGTATCATGCACTGTTGTATATCTGTATAATGATAAAATAGGTAACAGCAGTATGATGAAGCTACTGGAAAAGTAAAGTTAGAAAATAACCAAATCCTTTCTTCCTTTGCATCCTTCTCCTAACACCCACATTCTTATCATGCAAATGAGTGAAAGGCTGGGAAAGAGAGTGGCTCACCCTGTAATCTCTTTCTGAAATGATCATTCTCAGAATATCCCACTCATCCCTTTTACCTATTGGAAGAAAATCTCTGATACAGCCAGCGTAGAGATGGGCAAACAGAAAACTTCAAGACATGAACCATCAGTCCATAAAATGTAGAGGGAGGAAAAAGGATTTGTATTCAGATGCCAACAGAAAAATACCTTATTAAATTATGCAGATTTAAACTGACCTTTGGTGGGCTGTCTTTGTATTCTTCAAGTTCTAACTTTAAAGTGAGAGCTCTGCTGCTACCTTAGTCATAGATCAGAGCTACACTGGGCTGTCTAAAACAAGATACTATCTTGCTGAATCAATGGGATAGTTTTCTGAACAAAGACTATGTGCAACATGATGATGACAGAAGAGGGCAATGAATGTGATTTCAACTGCTGTGACAGCATCAGTACCTGCTGGTAAGGATCCTGCAGGGGCAGCTGGTTCCACTGTTCCTTGATTTGCCCACCGAGAGGACAAGCCAGCTTTCTTCACTGCACATTTGTAATTATCATAGAGCATCTTGCCATACTGCAAAACAATCAAAACAATACAAAAAGCATGGTGTAAAGCTTGACATAGGCCAAGCATTCATTTTGGTCTTGGACAACTTTTCTGACCCCCTTCCTTCCTACCCAGTTTTGTTAAAAAGTAGCTTTCTACAAGTAGTGTGCCTATTTCTGTATAGGGCCAGGTGGAAAGCATCTCCGTAATAGCACAATAAAACATGAATCCCCATGACCAAACATAGTTCTACTGATATCATTCTCACGTTTTATGTTCGTTTCAGTATCTGTAAACATCTTGAAACTTGGCTTTAAAACCAAATGTTCTCAATAAATATATTTTTCCAATGCTTTCCAAGTATTACATTTTCAGACTGGAGACTTGGGACATTGAATCCTGGACTCCAGAGCAAACAGCTCTGTCAGTGTAAGACACAAAATAATTTGATGTTCACCTCAGACCTTTGTTGGATGTCACCCTGCAGCAGAACTGGCAGAAAAGAAAATATACTGAACAGGAGCAGGTCTGTATAGCCAGGTACAGCCAGTATACTGGGCTATGTATAAATCCACCTCCCTTAATGTTTTGTGCAAAACAAAATGGTCTGTAAATTAGCATCTTTTTGAAGTGGGTGAAGCGGGCAATTTGGGCAGAACTGTCTGAAAAATGTCACAGCTGTACTGACCAGAGCTTGCACATCTTTAGTCACAGTGGATTATTATCATGCCAGATAACTGTGGAGTAAGTTTTATGAGTACATGAGTTTTATAGCTACAGAATTCACCCCCGTGTTAATGAGAAAAATACACTGATAACTAGAGTACAGGAACATTCAGCAAATCCATCCTGTCATGGACTTCTCTTCTTTCTTTCTAAAATTAGCATGAATGTCCATTCTTGCCACAATATTTCCAGTTGATGTGATGACAGTCAGTAACATGAGGAAAACAGGATTTTACAGAAAACATATTTAACTAAATTTACTTTTAATCTCACCTTGGCAATTCTTATTCCTGTTACCCACTGATGCAGGGTTGCTTGATCATCGCAGCATAAGTACTTGATATATTGTGACTCCTTTTGAATCTGGGGGTGCTGAAAGACATTAATTCATAAAATAAGACAAACACAGAAATCAAATCACTATAGAAAAGTATGAAGGCACTGCACAGTGACCTCGGTGAGAACACTGCCTAAGTGTTAACATGAAGATGATTTGGAAAAAAAAAAAGCAGCAGCAAAAACAACGTATAAGAAAATACAAAAAGGATGGTGATTATGAGTTGCCACTGGCAGCATTTGCTTGAAATAATTTTAATGCACTGTAATATGAATTCGAGAGCTACAGAAATCTAATAGTGATCTACAGTTCAATGAAGTCTACAAATGCTATGGTTCAAGGGCTAACACTCAATGTATAAACACTGGAAGGAAGTCTGTTTCTCATTGTGGTTTGTCATATGTAAGGCATCCAGACTGAACGCTGAACATAACTAGTTTTCAAAGAGTATGTTAAATTTGTTTAAGTATAAACTCTGAGCTGAAACAGATTTTTCCTTCTGACTGCCTTTCTTTGGGCTGAGTTCTAGATTTCTGCCTTCTTTCCTTCTAGCTTTTCTTCATTTTTCTTCTGCTTTACTCTTGCTGTTATTTGCTAACAGTTACATAAAACTGCCATATGTTCTAGATAGAGGATCATTCAAAATGCAACACCATGAGAAGTCATCTTTTTCATTTGTTTCTACCAGAAACTTTTACAATTTTTAAACCTTTTTTACTCTTTTGGACAAAATTTAGGATCTCTTCCCCTTACCGATCAATGTAGTACTGGTATGTGGTGACGTACCATTGCAACTCAAAGATCATCAAAATGCCAGGCTGCCTACTTGCCTGAGACTGAACATCCTCTCTAAAGACTCTGAAGGAATTTAGTTCCCCTGCTACAGCAGAGAAGGCTGTAAGTCTTTAGTAGCTTGGATGGAATAATATACTGCCACCTCTTGATACACAAGGAAAAGAATGAAACCAAAGGAAAAGGCTTCATTATCCCTCATTTATGTGTTCTATTTATATTCTTATAAATCATAGGTGCACAGCATACCTCCACCTAGCTGGGTTTATACACATCGTTAAGCCCCCAAAGCAGAGCAGTGCTGGACGTGGGGAACTCAGCAGGATCCCTCGCAGCGCAGAGCGCTGTGAGCAGCCCGCCAGCCCGGGGCTGATGTAGGCGCCAGATGTCTCCTCGCAGACGCCTGCTGGTGGCTGGGACGTCCCCGGCGTGGAGGCCAAACCCTGGCCACAGCTGGGTGATTCGGGGGTTCAGAAGCAGAGCTGAATACAGAAGTCTTGTTCCTCAACCACGTGTCCCTGCTCCCCCCTCAGCATTGCAGACACCAGGCTTCCCTTGCTTGTACTGACCCAACTGTTTATGAGGCCACATTGTGATTCAAAAAAAGGAACTGGTCTGGGTTAAATATAGCCCATTTCATCATGCTGTAGTTTTGTTTTTTTTTTTTTTAAACCCAGCAGTACACAGCATGGCCTCACATACAGCGTGGGGATAAGGGGCACGGTGGCTTGGGGAAAGAACAAGTAGCAAGGGATGGATGAGCGGATGGGACCATGCAAGCCAGTATTGCTGCCAAAGTCCCGTATCATCAAATTACAGAGCAAGAGTGAAAACACCAGGGACATAACTGTGAGGAAGAAAAAAACAAAGGGATATTACTCTCAAGGGGTCTCACAGTGACAGATGTGTCCCAAGGCAGTGCTATGGGTAACTGCATTACACCTCCCTGTGTGTTTGAACTCAGCTGCTCACACAGGCCATTTTTCTGCAAACACAGAGCTGGCCATTTCCCCTGGACTACGAATATGCAAAGTCTGCTTCAAGCCCTTGGGAAGGGTCCATGGCTACCTTACTCTATTACCTTGCTCTTGGGCACTCCCAAGGTGAGAGCTAGGGACATCTCACGTTGCAAGCCCAGAGATGCCAGCTCACTGTTACCAGGTGCCTTAACTGCAGAGCAGGCACCATGCCCGTCCCATGGACCTGTGCCTCACCCACCTGGGTACACTCACATACCACTCCTTTACACAGTTCAACATACAGAGCCATACCTTGCTGCTATACTCCTGTGCCACGTATCAAACAGAGGTAGTAACAAGGGCCCCTGGACAAAAAGCCTTCTCCAGCTCCCCAGCATCTGCTTGTCCCTGCCTCCGGCAGCCTTGGACAGCCTGAATGCTGCTCAGAGCGGGCTCCACTACTGCAATACGTGGCCAGGTCACAATGCCAGACACTCCGTTCCTTCCACCCTTTCTCCATTATGTGACAAAACACAGTGAAAACCATTAGAGAATTCAGTCTGAATGGTATCATTAAAAGGAAACCATAAGCAGGCACTTTTCTGTGCAGCACAGTACAGCCCATGGACTTGGGTTACGTTATCACCAACAGAGCCAAGAGAACCAGGAGGTGCAAACAAAGACACTGCAACCCTGGGTAAATTAAATACTTCACGCACTTTTCAACCAGCAACTAGCGATTTTGCTCCCATGTGTAAGGTCCCACTAAACCCAGCAGATGGCACCCAAAGCTTTCAAAAATGGAAAAAAAAAAAAAAAAAAAGAATTTTTTTTCTCCTTTTTCATGACAAATAAGTCCAATGGGTCTACGTATCTCCCCTCATTTTCAAATACCACACCTACCACCAGTTTTTTATTCCAAAAAAAAAAAAAAAGACTTCTGTAATTTAACAGATAATTCATGCAAACATTTGGAAGAAAGTGCATACTGCATAAACAAGGCAGAGGAGGACATGGCATAGAGCAAGTTAGATAATGGTGCTGCACTTAGACACAGCCCTGCCACTGGGATCTACTGCTGGGGAGCTCAGAGGGGCTGCTGCAGATCTCTCCTCTGGGGCACCCTACAGAAATACCAGTTTCACAAGAACACTCGTATTGTGTCAGATCAAAGGTCCCTGAGCCCAGTATCTGGACTTTGACTGTGGCCACAAATGGATACTGAGGGAAGAGAAAGAACAAGACAAGCATATATGATACTTCCTTCTTTGTACTCTCCCTGTCTGCAACTGTTTTCAGGTCAGGGGATTTTCTGAGCCAGATGGGGTTTCTCCATATTTAGGTTCTTCAATGGACTTTTCCGCCAGCTAATTCTTCAGTTTTTTCTTGAGCCCAGAGAGAGTTCTGGCATCCACAACGTCTTTTAGCAACAATTTTCCCAGGTCTGCTACACACTCTATGAAGAACCACCTCCTTTTGCTCTGAACCTGACTGCTACTAGCTTTGTTTAATGTTGTTGTTTTGGAAAACACACTGAATGGCTGACTCCTATCCACACCTCTCCATGCCACTCCTGAGCCTAGAGACCCACATCATATTCCTGGTCCCTGCCTACAGGCTTCTAGTCTCTGCAGTCATTCTTCAAGTCAAAGTTATTCCTTACCTTTGCTTATCCTTGTTGCTCCTCCCTGATCCTTTTCTATGTTTATTATATCTCCTTTGAGATGAGAGGACCAGAACTGCACAGGTGAGGGGAAACCATGGACTTGTGCCACGGTATGGCAATGTTCACTGTTTTATCATCTATGCCTTTCCTAATCATTGCTTGATATACATATCTGACCGCTACTGAGCACTGAAACGAAGCTTTCATCAAGTTAAATACTGTATCAGCATCCTGTTCTTGAATGGTACAGGTCAGCTCAAAGTTAGTAATTCCACAGGTGAAGTTCTGATCACTTTTGTCCCTATGCACATTACTGTGTGTATACCTAGACTGCATGTTATCTACAATTTTGTCGAGGATCTCAGCCTCACAAAGTCTTTCCAGAATTCTTCAGTCTGCCCTTTCCTCAATGATCTGAATAATGTAGCATCGTCAGCAAGCTTCCTCACCTCACTGCTTACCCTGTCTATGAATATTTTGAGACTGTGGCGTTCTCACCGTCCTGAGAAGTTGAGAGGGAACTGTCAGTGAACAAGGCTAGAGTATCCCATGCCAGACAACATGGGAGTTATTTACTGCCTACCCTCTACCCTATCTTTTACTAGCTATTGTCTCCACTGGGCAATCCATCTTAACTACTGACATTCACCAGTGGGGCCTATTCCAAATTACCCCAATCAGTTCCTTGATTAAATTACTCCAATCAGCAACCATGATTAAATGCAGAGTCACAAGAATATTCTGTCAATTAGGGTCCAAACTAGCAAGCTGCTGAACACCCAGCTCTCATAAGGAAGGTTAAACACCTCAAAGCCATGCAGGCAGTCTGTATCTTCGCTTCGTAACAGCTAAGAACTGTACTGTCTCTTGCTTTCTGAGAAGCAGAAGCAGCACTGGCTCTCTTTTTATGTGTGGCTTTACCAATGACACATAAAACATAACTTTGTACTGGACCTATAGCCCACTGAGGTTGACTGGAAATATCCCCATTACCTTTCCTGGGGTTTGGATCAGGTCTAAGGAGGACTGCTGCATGCTGCCAGTGCAGAGGCTAGCTACTGCAGCTGTGTGCAAGGCCAGACCACAGGACCAAACATCAGCAGCATCAAGCTTAATACTGAATGTTTATACCTGTAAAAGATTATTAGAAAGTAGCTCAGATGGAGGCTTCCTGTGGTTTTCAGATGCATGAAGCATGCTACTTTTGATAGGAAGGTATAATGTTTCAACCAAGAACTGTCACACCCCACCCCAGAAGCTTGCTCACATGGGAAGAACTGTACCATAGTGAAATCACTTTGGCAGTACAAATGGCAGAAGTCTCTGCTGTCGACGGTGACCTTTACAAGCTTGACTCTCCACTAAAAGCTTCAGGTCGCATGCAAAATCTATTCGATAGTACATAAAAATGCTGACTCATGATAATCAATTCAGAGAAGAATCTGGACAGCTGAAAGTCCCTGGAAACGAGGACTTGGTGTGAAGACCCATGTGAATCAGTTTCCTCCTTTCACAGCTCCTGCTTCTCAGGATAGTTGTTTAGTACAGCACACAGATGTAAGGAGCAGTAGTCACTACACAAGTCTGTTTTTGCTAAGCTAGATTCACAGTCCCTGTAATAACCTCTCTGTAAGACTAACAGAGGTCATAACAATATCAATCATGACAGTCATGTGAGAAATACTGTATTTTTAGGCAAAGTAACACTAACCTCAGTATGCCACAGCTTACATGTCTCACACAAAGAGACAGATAAATTATTTTGTTACATGGTGCATACCATGTCCTGAAAAGGTCATTAAAATCGTCTGACAGCAAAGTGAAAACATCTCCTCTGGAAAGGTTTATCACCTTTGCCTCTGAAACATGAAGCACCAAAATGAGTTATGAAAGACAACTGTTTAAAAAGCAACCACCCCAGAATTCATAGTTTGAATGAAAAGTGGTAATATGCAAGCTGACAGGGACTCCAGAATTTTTCTCAGAGAAAAACATTTCCCATTGAATAGTGCTTCGAAAATAATACGGTGTATTAAAATGCAACATAAGTTGATTACCGTGAACTTTTTTCTCTGTCAGTGACAAAACTCCTAATAATGATGAATCAGTAGCATCATTGGGCCTGATTTTTGGAAGTGTTGGACACCTGTCCAGTTACTTATTAGGGCCTGAGCACCTCAAACGTCAGGGCTGCAAAAGGATGTGCCGTGTTCCACCCGGAAAAGCACTGAAAAGGTTTGGAACAGAATCTAGTGTTCTCCTCTGACCCACTGTCTCCTCTGCAAGTATCAACTGTCTAGAGATAAAGAACGCAGAAGCACTTGAATATAAAGAGCTTATTTTCTGTAGAGGTTTAAAAAAATATTTGTGCACAGATTAGATTTTTAGATATAAACTCTTTCTCCTAAGGAAAAAAAAGAGAGAACACATTGAAAACCTGAAGAAATGGGAACTGAACGATGTGGTTTCTATGGTTTGTGCCAAAACAAATGACTAAAGGCCATGTGTGCATGAAATTAGAGATTATCCCAATAAAATGTTCTTCTGCTTTGCCTTCTTCCAACACTGAAGATGAAAAGTAAACTGAAGTTATTCAGGCATCTCATTGGATTCCTTGCCCCAAAATATATGGATCATTGCTCAGTCTCTGAGGCAGAAACAATAGCCAGAAGCATAAAAGCAGTGACTAACTAATCAAAAGCTTTGGCTTTAGGCCAAATTTTCACAAAATGGTCAATGTTTTTGGATACCTTATCTTCTACTGATGAACTTGTGCTATGTTGAGCTACCTCCTCAGAAAAGCTGAGACTCTTCTGGCTCCCATGACTGCAAGTAGAATTAATACTCAGCACGTCTCAAAAATCACACTGAAGTGATTTGCCATCTACTATTAAATGTAGTGAAATTCTGATGCTATGCACTCCTTGCATAAAGATGACCAGGCTTAACTGATCTTTTGAAGACATGTGTGAACTATACAGATAAAACAGTAATTGTCTTATTATAAGGAAATTATTCTTTTGACCTACATTTCTCTAATCACTGAGGCAAAATTTTTAAGTCATTAAACATATGTGTAATAGCCATTGTAACCAAAGACTGCTTTACGCAGCAAATAATATTTTCCAAAGCTATTTTATTGCATTTCTCACTGTCCATTCTCTGTCCTTATTCTCCCCATTGCTTATGCATTAATCTTGCACAACTGTGTGCATGAACTATGACTGTAATCCCACATATCTGGAAGTGTTCTGTAATAAAGAGTATTTCTGCTTTTGCTTTTTCAGCAATGAATTTTACTCTGAAATATTTATCTGAAACATTCATGCTTACAAAACAGTTTTCAAATCTTTCACATACAGAAATAGAAAATCTCCGGTTTTCTATCCTCGTTTCTTGCACTAGCCATTTGTTCTATATCTTCTTCCTACATTTTCTATCTCAAACACTGCTAATTCTCACCTTCTACCTTCTTAACTGTCATTGTGTTGAACGCATTATGTATATGACTCAGTCTGCGACGGAGCATACTGGGTGTGAGGGAGGAGGGAATCAGGAGCAGAGCGACTAAATACCAAATTACCTGCTAGAATGACGCCACTGTTGCAAACAGAAGCTATTCTTCTTGAAAATTTACTTCCAAAATTCTTTGGGTCATTAGAAGTTTTTTTTAAAAATCGTAGTTTCCAAATGACACCAGGAAAACTTAGCTTTAGACTGCACAGGAAAATGTACCCAGCTGTGGAAATAGAGGATGATTTGCCTTTGTCTCAGTTTATCCCCAGGAAACCATTTTTTTTCATCCTAGATTAATTCAGCATTATGCACCATTACCTCCAGATTACTCAAGCACAACCAGCACCAATAAACTATAATTAAATCCACTCTTTGTCACAGGCACATCAGACTGACTAAACCAGCAAATTTGCATATAGATTACCTTGCTATTTGTCTGCTTTAAAAGATTTTTCAACATGGTGTGACAAAACCAGCTCCTGGACTAGCACGCGTGCGCACACACACACACTCTTAATCCACAAAAAAACCCCATTACGTTCACAATTTCTGCTCAGTGCAATGGATGCTGTCGCTAGCATGATGAACAGACCCCTTCCTCCATGGTGGAATCGCTTGGTTTTGAGGGCTTTCAGCTTCAGAATATGAAATAAATGACAAAAGATTTCATCCATTCCCACAGCATTCCCCACGTAATATAGTAGATGGTGAAAGAGAAGATCTATAGGGAATCTATGCATAAAAATTTGCATTTGTAAAGGCAAAGGCGACTGTGAGGAACCAAACCACTCCAACTTGAGCACTTGCTGTGTGCGGTGTGTGAAACTACTTTTTCTGTGAAGGAGAGAGATTGTTGTTCCCTTGCCGTTCCTCTGCCAGGAGTGGCCAGCACTCTCCGCAGGGTGGCAGGGAGAGCCATGCTGCTACCCTGTCCTGCCTCCTCTGCCTGGAACAGAGGGACAGATCTGACCTTGACAGATGCAGGTTTGAGTGAGGGTCTTCTTTCACACTTGGCTGCCCTTTCCTTTCCTCTTTTCTGCATATGGAGGTTTCTATTAAGAAAAGACTCACTCTATCTGATGTCAACGTGAAGGGTGGGATCTTTAAATTTTTCTAAGAATTACATTTAGGCTGAGTAGAAAATAGGAAGAATCTGCATGTTTACAAGAGCAGATGCTCGAAAGGTATTTATTTTATTCAGAGGCTCTATTTGTAATATGTTCAGGGTTCTTTGTGTTGTTTTTTGTTTTTTAAATGTTGGACTTCCTTTGAGGGAGGAAGGCTTGTTTAGCACTGGTATAGAACAATTCAATTTAAGAAGGCTACAGCTGCGCACAGACCAAGCAGCTACTGGGAATAAAACAGTTCTTCCAGCTTTATAGTTGCTCCTAAGGATTCCTGAAAGCCAATTGCATCGGAGCCTCTGTGCCAGGCTGCATTCTCATCCTCAGGACCCATTTCTGGTTTGCTGCACAGGGACAGCTAAAGGTGACCCTGCTGCCCGACACCAACCAGCCAGCTATGCTCTTTTCAGTTTGTCCCAGCTGGGTTTTCTGCTGCCTGAAAGGAGCTGATATGAGGAAGCAGCTGCTTTGTTCAGTTACTGCAGTTGTCTCCTGAATCATCCTGAAAAAAAACTCCTGAGTAAGCTCAGCGAAGTGCTCTCTCTTTTGCTGGTAGACACTGTGATGTGCTTTTGAACTGCTTCTGGCACACCACCCTTTTCCCCGTTATCTCCTCAGTGTCTTGATGGTTAACAAATAAGCAAAAAACTCCCCTTTTTTGATCTGAGCTACAGTATATACAATGGGGTGCTGATGTAATGGGAAGAAATGACAGGCAAGGAGCACTCACAACACATCATGCTTCTCCAGCTGTAAGAGGAACATCCTATAGGATGGATCCGCAGCCGAGAACATTTATATTTGAGCTAGTTTAAAATAGCTAGTCTAAGTGCAGCTCCAACATCACAGGCTGCAAAACCTACCCCAGCTTCTGGCTAAGTATCAAAGCAACCTGCCCATGATGTGCATGATCTTGTTGTTGCTAACTAACACCAGTACCCAAGCCAGCATCAGCTAAGTAACCCAGGTATGACCACTAAAGTTGAAATCAAATAGCTAGATTAAAAAAGAAACAGGACAGAGGGAGCTGCCAGCTCCTAGTGTCTGGAAGCATGTTAGCTAGGACAGGCACTAGGACCAAAAGCTCACTGTCTCTGCAAGCCCCTCACTTGACTGTAGCCTAAGGGAAGAAACTGCAGAAAAAGCCCGCATCCCATTTAGAGAGAAGCAACATTCAAAGAAATGTCATGGAGACTTTGAGGCAAAAGCCCATATAGTTCAGGGCAGTGTCAGACAACCTGAGAAATCTGATTGTTCTAGCTAAAAGCAAGTCACCAGGGTTGTGATTAACATCAGTTATACAGTTCCTCTCTCCCGTAAGTTCTTGGTGATGCCTGGCACACAGATGCAAAAATGGCAGGGATGCTCTGCTCCTTCTTACTGTATCTCTTGAGGGCTCTTCCCTCCATAAAGACACACCATAAAGATGACCAAGGTTGGGGGGAGGCAAAAAGAAATGTTGTATCTTTTCTCTCTGCTAATATGAGACAGGCAGGTACAAATGTTACTGGTTTTAGCCTAGTTATTTGTTTAGAAGGTTCATCATTCAAATGGGGACTGGAGGAAAAGAAGGGATGCTTCCTTCAAGCATGAGGCCATATTCAACTCCAAATCAGCCCACCTCACTGGCCATTTGCTGCCTTTGAATGAACAAAGAGCATTTCCCCTGTTCTTGAAGTAAGGATGCCAATTAGCTTAACCAGTCAGAAATAAATACAGTATTTTTTCAACTCAATGCTCAATGCTGGGAAATTATGTCTAGCAGGATTTTCCACCTAGCACAGAAGCAACATACTGCTGAAGCTGCTAAGTCCTTGCATTTCTCCTGCACTATAAAGTACAAGCTGGTCTCTTGCCTCTGAGCTGGGCACTTTCTTTTGTTAAGTTTGAAACACAGCAGAGCAAGTAACTTGGCTGATGACTGCTTTGAGACAGCGGTTCCTATTGCTATTCAAAAACTTCCCAAGTGCCTTTACAGTTTGCTGGAGCTAATAAGGGCTGCAGACTAACCTATTTTCCAAAATGTGAAAATCTCCTTTGATTTACAGCCATCCTCACTGAACAGCTAGCATGGGCTATGGCTGCTACTCTTCCAATTACTTTCCCCCATTTGCTTTAAAGACAGATAATCTTCTGCAGCCAACACAAACAAGTAACTGGAAGAGAACCTCTGCAGAGCTCACTGTCCCAAGACAAACACAGGGGGATGGAAGAGCAGTGAAGACACAGCAGTGCAGCCTTGGCTGTGGAGAAATTTCCATCTGGCTTGGACTGAGCTGGGCATCCAAATTCCTTCAAAATTACTAGGTTACCAGTATAATAAAGACAAATGTTTACCTGTTAAATCTATTGCCTTTTGCTCACTGCACCTGTCTGCAAAAGTACTGACATTTAATCTTGAGGACTTTATTTCAAAATATGGCAGGATGAGAAATATCTCAAGGATGATGGTTTGTTTTCCTTTGACATCTCAGGACAAGTGTCTCCCAGCAAGAGAGATATTTTCTTCTGGGAGACTTCCATATAAAAACAAACAGGAACAAAATGTGACTAAGTGTAATAAATGGCTTTGTGTTCCTGTCCACACACTTTTGTGTCACCAAGCATCCAATCAGAGAGACCAACATTTAAATTTTCTCCTTCTCTCAGCCCACAGATCTCATGATGTATTACATCCTCAGCTCCAACCTCCAAAGGTAAGAGAAGGACATGACAGAACTCATCTCAGCTCCATGCTTTCAAAAAGGTATATATAGAATTCAAATTAATGTACAGAAATTATAATAAATATGAAGCTCTCCATTTTATCACCCTCAGAAAGCCACCCTAAGTGGGAGGCTTCCACTTTTGAAACAACAGAAGATTTGAAGATATCAATACTTGCCCATACTTCCTGACCAACTCCAGCCACTCCAAGAGACAGCTGTTAAAAGAAGCCAAGTCTGAAACTGAGCCGGTCAGGAATCTACCAAATGCTGATTTGTGGCAATTAAAATGAAGAACAATCACTCTAACATAATCTATTAATCACTAAGTAGTGTTGCTTGGCTATAAAGATTTTATCAATGTGATGTTTATTCTAACTATACCGCAAACACATTTTAGAAGCATCAGAGCAAACAGTTTTGCTAAGTAGGTTTCATATATTTATAAACCTATTACACATAAAGCTTTCCCTAGTGAGCTTTTGATCTTGTTCTTCACATTTCACATTGAGGGTACAGTGCTAACATCACACATCCAATAAAGCAAGTATTTTAGTTGAGTTGTGACTTTTTTTGTGCAAGTTCTTATTTATAGCATACCTCTTTTCACAAAAGATGGCAATAAGTCCAGAAAGTTTTCCTAATCATTGTGAACAGTTAAACACATTGCTACATTCACTTCAAAAATCATGCTTTTATTTTGATCTGAACAGAATGTGAATAACTGTTATTAAATTAGTCAGATACTTTTTTGACCACTCTTGTGTTTAGAAAATCAATTTCCCCATACTTTTCAAATGAGCTCCCCTTTTCCTTTTTTTTTCATTAGAAGTTGTATTTTTCAGAAATAATGCTTACCTGTTACCTTCAGAAGGCTCATCCTGTTTTACAAAAAAGGATAAAGTGTTTTTTGCAGAGCATTTTGCGGAGAACTATAGTATTAAAGCTGCTCATCTGTGTTAATTAGATACATCTGCTTCAGAAAATAAGTCTGGGTCTATAAACCACTTCTGCTTGACCATGTGTAAATTAGGCTAGCAGACATTTTGAAACTGAATAAAAAAGTGCTGTAAGTGTGCAGCTACAGCCAGAAATGTGGTATTATAAGTGACCTCTGATGTGAATGTTTCCCATACTTTTTTTCTGAGATGGCAAGATACTGTGTTTTCTAATATCTTGTTTGCACTGCAGGCCTTAGAGAAGCAGCAACAAGATTATCTTCTGTCTTGTACACAGTAATCTCACTGTATTCCAAAATCTGTATTAATGACATATAGCAAGCAAGGCCTAATTACTGCAACCTCAAAGCTTCATTTCTGCTGTCTGAACTATGTGAAAAGCATGGGCTTCTTTTCCTTTCCTGAGAGGAATGCAGAACTCCCAGCCTATTTGCTGTGCTATTACCTGGAGAGGCAGCAATGAGATACTTACTTCAACAGCAAGCACTGATTTTCATGAGTGGGTGAACAATGTCTTTTGCCTTCCTGCCACAAATAGTTGTGCAACAAAATATACCATCTGAGATGTCTACTTCTGCAAGATTTTGCATCTCAGTTCAAAAACCACTCAACAGGTATGACTACACTGCAAATAAAAAGTAGACATACTTTTTAGTATATAGTCCATAGAGCTCATAACGTCAATATTAGGGACTGCCAGTCTTCTCATCATATATCTGCCTTGTGTGCCATTTGTCCAGATATGTCCAGTCTCCTGAACAGTCAGTTGCTGGAAGCATATTCAGCCTTGTTTTGAAGACAACTTTATAGATGCAGTGTAGACGTATATCATAGGACTACCAGTCCTTAAAATTAAGGTTCTAAAGGTATGTTGCTGATCAACAATGAAGTGAAGAAGAAAATAGACATGATTTCGGAGGAGGTATTCTATCTCGTCAGGGTCCCTGAAGCTTCAAACTTAAACATGTTTACATATAAAAGAAACTGTGTATGACATTTGCAGAACTTATTTTTCTTGTACATTACCTTTAAGACAAAGCAGTGATCTGTAGGTGCCTTATATTTCACTTTGTGTTGAGAACCGTAATAAACGTTCATATTCTCAAACTGAATGAAGCATGCCAGATCCCGTGATGTCTACAAATGAAAACCAAGCACATCATTGTTAGAACAAATTGAAATTTGATGTGAAACTCATTAATAGGACTTTTTTCACGTGTATGAATGCCAATGCTTTTTATTTTTTTAACTGTCATGAAGTTGACTGAAGAAAGATGAATTTTAAGTGTGTGCATTCTTAAACTAACAATTGGAAGAGGGTCAGTACATATTAGGAATAATGTATAACACAGTGCAACATTTTGCTGTTGTTCTGGTTTTGCTGTGCTTTGCTTTGTGTGGAGATCTTGGCTTATGGCTAATAAAACCAAATAGAACACCATAGTAAGAAATAACTTTAGTAAAATAGATACAGGCCTTGCAACCACACCCTTACAATTGTGAGTGGAGAAAGAAGGTTTAAGGTTCTAAATTGCTTTGGGAGCTTGTTTCTCTTTGGTATATGTAACAAACAAACTCTCATCAGGAAATAAGCACACATTTCATCTGTTTTGCTTTGAATTTTCTCAAATTTCCTGGCATCATTCCTTTTCTGTTTATCATAATATTTGCTTGTTCACAATAAGTTGCTAAAGTAGCAAGGTTTCTGTTGCTGGCACGCTTCTCAGTGCAGAATTCTGCATACAGAGCATAACTTTTGCAATCCTTTGAGTGGAAATGCAAAAATGGCCCTGTCGCATGGTCACTGTTGGCTAAACTGAAAAATCAGGAAACTGTGAAAAAAACAAAAAAGGAAAAAGAAAATAACAAACACAAACCCTCTCTACCCTTAAGAATGGGGTTATATTTCCGCATATGGTGGCTCTTCTATGCTGTTCTCATTCTTACTGATACTTTCATTACAATACACCTTTGAGTTGGGTTTATTTATAAATTGAGTTTGCAGGTAAGATTTGTGGGGAAACACTCCATACTGTATGTAGACAGGGCTTCTCTCTCTCCTCTGTCTCCCCTGAAGCTGATGTCAGGGATTTTGTCATTGACTGTGTGGACCTAGGATTTTCCAACACTGTGAGTCCCTAAACGTGCTCAAATCCATGCAGTACAATGAGTTGTTCCTTTCCTTTATGAACCAGGTAATGGCAATTAAGACCAATATGAATGCAGTTGTTATTTTCTTCTAAATAAGGAACAAATTTTTATGCAAGGGACAAAGGCATTTATTGCTATTATTTCTGTGATGTTAACATGACAAAGCCACACAATTAACAGAAACAAATTTTAAAACTGTATCTGCAATTCTGATTCTGTTGTTTTGTGACCCTGTCCATTTTTTTGAGTGGGACAGAAGTAGAGCAATGCTGAAGAAAGAACTTAAGACAGCAGTGCTGACTGGTGCCTGGTTTGTTAACAACAAAAAAACCCAAACAACAAAAAACACCAAAAGCATGTGTGTGAAATTATCTTAACGCGTCCCTATATTTTCACGTTTGCAATGTATTTTACAGCCAACATGAAGTGCCAAAGGTATGCCAGACTTCTTTGCTTTTTTAATAACAAGTGAAAACATGATTACATGATGACTTTCAAAACAGCTGCAGCAGCTGGAGATATTATTGTCCGCCAACTGTTTGTTTCTGTACCTCAATGAAAGATCACTCTACCCACAACTGAATGACTGCAGCAAGGCACATGTGCACTTTTCATACCACCCTGACACGGGATGAACTCTTATAACTTAAGGGCTTTGACTGAAGAGCTCTACTGAATTCTGCTGCGGTGCTTTAAGATGTTTAGCACCCTCACTGCATCCTGCTCATCTACCAGAGATTACTGTCTCCACAAAAGACGTGTACCTGAGCCTCAGCTGTTCCAATACAGAGTCCAGTAACTAACTTACACCACCATTAAACACAGGTTTGAGCTAAGAGACTTGAGGAATGGCTGAGGCATGGACACATGCATCCCTTTGCTGAAGGTTGTTACAGAAGCAGGAGCAAACAGTTGATTTTAAAGAGCTGTGACTATCTCCTAAAGAACTAGATTCAAGGTCCTCGATCCCTGTGAGTGGCTGAGTTGGTAATATAGTGAGTTTGAAGCACTGACATACTTCCTTAAAATGGCTCAGTTATAGGCAGGGTGGTACACAGGCTGTAACGACTTACAGGAAATAAAGTTTTCAACTAAAACAGCTGTTACAAGGTGACTGCATGGCTCCATCCTAAGCCTATGTTTGCAGTCTGTCACCTGAAAAAAGAAAGCACTTTCCTCATTTGCACTATGATGGAAAGTCACTGAAACGGGTATCACCAGCTGATGAAAAAAGGCTACTGGATGATGAAAAAGGCTGGGTAACTATCAATATATGCTTGCCCTGCTTTGGCACTGTGCTACTGGCCATCGTTGGAGGCAGGCTACAAGGAAATGTCAAAGATGGACTTTTCATTTGACTATTCTTATACTCTTTCCACCTTAAGTGCCTTCCAAATAGCATTCTAGCTCCTAATTGATAGGATGTTGTGTGTGTGCAACATGATTTGAGGACTGAAAGCCGTTATCCCAGAGTCAGGTCAAGTCAAAATAAATTGCTGTGAAAGCAGCAAGGTAACCTAGGTCTGTGTTTCACTGAGATTTGTTTATAAACACAGGTCACTGGAAGAGCAGCACGGCTTTCCTTTACAAGCTATCCATTTTTTTTTTTCCTTTGTAATTTAGTCAGGGAATAGAAGAACAGTTAAGTTTCACAGCACGAATCATAACAGTAAAGCACCAGAATTTTCAAATATGAAGTCATCATTCTACCTTATCACTGTGGAAATGAGAAGCCAGCTGCCCTTATGTGCAATGTGTCCAGGACCCCTTTGCCTCTCCAGTGCTGGCAATTCAGACTCGTTAAATATTTTGCAATACTACATGTCAGTACGTTTGATTCGGTCAGGTGGATGTTTCTGTCTCACTTCTTTCTACACAAAGGGCAGTCTTAAAAAGCCTTAAAAGGCACAACGCATTCTCTAGGTAAAGATGACTGTAGGAAAAAATGTATAGCATTTCTGTATGCTGGTTACTTGTGCAGAAAGTCAGTATCAAACAAAGCAAAATTCCACCTTATTTGTGATAAGAAATTAGTTTACTTGAGAACTTTTAAAATATTCTTCCACAGGGAACCCGTATAACAGTGAAGCATTTTGGCAGCATAACACCAGCTGAAAGGTGCTGTGCTGTTTTTCTTTCCCCTACTGACTTCCGGAGGAGTGCTATTTCATTAATGCTTTTATCTATCCATAGAAATCAAAAGGAGAGAAATATGACAGAATTCAGTGACTACATTCTCATATTTGCACAAGTGGTGTAGTCAAAGTTAAATCAAAAAAACCCCAACCCTCTCAGATGCACCAGACAGTGCTCTTAAAATGTCACCTTGGGAGTTCTTCACTTTCACCTCCATGAATTGTTTTATTGCTAAAAGGATTATTTGGCTTCCTGACCTTGGTTTTTCCTTTGGGTACATAATAAATTCCAGAAGCTCGTAGAAGAAAATAACGCCTCTTCCAGGACTTTTTTCCGTCTTCTTTTAAATAAAGGGCCCCTTCAAGCTCTGGCACAATGACAGATGTCCCACAGAAGCTTTCCTGTGCAACAAGAATAATAATACACAAAATAAATTGATTTAAGCACAACCCTATTAATAAATAGCAGAAAAATGCTCCCTTGAAAAATAAAGACATTTCCTGTGACAGTGAACATATGAACATGGGGAATGCAGTTACCAGGGAGATGAACACCTTAGACAGGCAAAGGAAACTTTTCCAAGCTAATGTGGTAACTTGGCAGTGCAAGTTGGGTGCTCACGCTGGAAAAGAAGGCTCACAAAACCTCCATTCTCTGAAGGGTCAAGCAAAAACCTACAAAAGATTTTAACTAGACATAGATGCGCTCAGTGAAGGCAATAAAACAGAATGGTTGGTACTGCTGCTGTTGTTTTTTCTCTATTGCTATCTATAGGTTCTGTAGAGAAATACTTCTGTAAAGAGAATCTTTAGAGACTGCTTAGAGCTCTAAAAACAGCTAAAGAAAAAAATCCCCCCCAATCTCTGCTTTCACTTTGAAATACATACTAGCATTTACAACACTGTTTAAACAAATACACTTCATTGTTTGCTTGAAGGACCTACTGTTGGGTAATTTTTAATGCCAACGCACTTATCATCTACTGTTTTCATTTAGAATTTACCAGGACTTCTGCTGGTTGACATCTGGTGCCTTCATGAGATGCAATAATTTTGAAATGGGAATCCTCAGTCACCTGGGAACAGCATTTCCTTTGTGAACTTTTACCAAAGTCAAAATGCTTGCCAGGACAACTGTGATAATCTTCTCTTTCATATAGCTCTGGATTTTTCTTTCTCAAACATATCAGGAAAGGCAAGAGGCTAAACAGACTTTCTGGAAAAGTGCAAACGTTTTTTTTCTGTTGTAGCACAGCTAATAATTTGAGTTAGTGAGAAGTACATCTACTTCTAACACAAAAGATAATTGTTTGCTACTGATCAACCTTACTAACAATATAAACTCACAAGGGCTGGCCTAAGGGTGTGGCACAGCTGTTTCTGTTATTCATATTTGTATAACACTGCTTTTATTTTTATCATGGCATTACTTTTCATAGAAACACTAAGTAAAAACGTTTCATGGCATTGGGGTCTATAACAACAAAATAATTCTCCATCATTTAATTTCTCTAATAGGGCATACAATCTGCATTTTTAATGGTGAGCAGCAGATGCAGAGGAAAATCCACATATTAGAAGAAAGACACCAACCATTACAGAACTTCCTGTTGTTACACATTTGCCCACAAAGAACTAAACGCTGTCGTTGCAGAGCAGATGCAGATGGTGGCAGAGTTTTGGTGACATTTGCATCATCAACCTAGAAAGCTGGCTTACCTCCAGTAAAGCCTCTTTGTTTTTATCATTCATTTCTTTGCTTTCATTCTTCCCTTTGTTTGCCAGGTAGAAATTCTGATTAAGACACAAAAGAAATTGATGTTCATTATAAAGACAGCAATACAAGTAACTAGATTACTACAAACCCATTCGATAGTTACTCAGTCTTTCAATATTGAGTACCCAAGCCAGCAGATGCAAGAGGCAGATGCTTATGGACTCTTCTATAGAATACTTTAATCACAGCTGCCTGCTCATGAGTTTTAATTCTTTATTTTGAATATAATTCAAAAGTAATACAAAATTACTTTTGCCTATGTACATACAGCCTCCCAAAAGTTTAAAAACATTGGCTTATGGTTTTGGCTGGTTTTCTGGATCAATGGGTTTGATTTTATCACTCCAATTTTCACCGCTTCCTACATTATTACAGGCGGTAGAGAACGTAACATTTTATTGCATACTGATATATGATGAATACAATGCAGTATCAAAAGGCTAGAAAGCCTTTTTCCTAACAACTCAATTTGGTAATTTGTATGCTTCATATCTGGCACTCTGGATACAACTCAGCTCTTAATTTTTAATAAAAGTGCTTATATGCCAAAGCATTTATTCAAAGTTACTACTTTCTACTTTTAAACCCCTGCTCATGCTCTGCAAAGTATTTTTCTGCAATGAAGAAGGTATTAAAAATCTAGAAGAAGTCAGAAGAAATTATCACAATGATATCTTGGCACATGTGCTCCAGCCTAGTGAAACAAAAGCCTATACTTTGAAATGACCCTTCACTTCTGTGACAGAGGGCTGTGAAGCTGCAACCACCCTCAGAAGACCCAGTGCCTGTCTGCCCCTCCAAACAAGGAAGCACAGTGCCTCGTGCATACAATTACCAGTAAAAATAAATTCACCCACTGTTAAACAGCAAAAACAATTTTGCATCCATCTGCATTGTACAGATGGACAAAAGGACAGCACTTGGACATAGGTGTAAATTCAGGCAGTGGGAAGGTAGCTCAGGAGCATGCTAGGACTTGTGTGCTAGAGCATGTGCAGTGGCTTTGCTCAGCAGCAAGCATGGCCAGATAGCAGAGCCCATCGCCCGCAGACAGTAAGGCAGCTGGGCGTGAAGGAAGCAAGTAGATCATGGAGCTATGCCATGCATCAAGTAGCATTTGGATCCATGGGCTTGAGGCTAGAATGATAACACTCAAAGTTCTCATGTTTTATCATTTTCTGAACAAAAGTACATGTAGAAGAGGAGCTTGGTTTTGCAAAATACCTGATGCATTGGACAGTTTTACTGATTTCCCTGGAATTAGTCAAAAAGCTAAGCTTGCAGAACAAAGGGCATAAAACAAACACACACCATTGTCTAGGAAATAGACAAAACTGTAAAAACCCAACAAATTTTGAAAGCTATCTACTTAAAAATTACTCCTAATTCTGTAATTCTTCAGCAATTCTGTAGAAAGAAAATTAAGAGTTTATCTGACTTTTCATCTCTCTCCATTTTTTCATGTCTCAAGACTATGAGAATGTGGCAACATATTCACATGCCTAGAACTCCACAACGACTAAACTGCAACACAAATGCAAACATTACCAAAAGACAAATGAGAAGTGTGTAAATGAAGGGACATGCTGTTGCTACAGTGTAAGAAAGAAACAAACAAGCAGCAAATCTGCCCTGCCAGCATACCATGTTTACAGCAGCGAGGTTTATCTGAAGTGAAACCCAGCTCTTCCACACAACCACATCTTCTTTTTCAAGCAGTGCTCTGAACAGATGTCTGCCAGAATGCAAGCCTCATAGCAGACGGTTTTTGGAGGGGCACCAGGAGAGGAAGGGGAAGAGGTGTGGATGATCTCAAAAACAGTTCTTTAAAAACTGCTTTCTTAAAAGTTCATATTAAATCAGACAGGGGACATCAGAAACACAGCCACCTGCAATTTGGCCTATGCTGATGCCACGTCTGTAGTATGAACATAAGAAAAGAAAGTTGAACATTCAGTACAATAGACAGTTATATTAGGAAATACAGCAATGTTGTTCTCTAGGATATGCAGCAGCACGTAGCTGGCTCCAGACTGCCTGGGCACATTTTTAGTCCATGGATGAAGGTAAGCAAACGCTAAGGACCACAGCTTCGTGACTACATCTGAAGACAGTATTCATAGCGGGAAAAAACCCAAACCAGCTCAAAACAAAACCCGCTTAGAAGTGTGTTCTCAGTACAACCCATACAGCGATGACTGCCTATGCAGTCCAAAACTATAGGTTTGACTGAGTGACAATGCTCCACTCATCCCACTGGAAAAAAAAATACTGTTCTGAGCAGCTGCAGCCAAGTCGAAGTACATGCGCAACAGCTCTTCTTGACAGGGAGCACTTGATGGCTTGATGTTGGCACACCCACTTTTGCACTGAAGGTATGAAGAGAAACCTCAGCGGGAACTGTTAGGCTAGGTTGGGCCTCCAGACTTTGGGATGGATTTGGAAAGTAGAGGGACATGCAAGCTTTAAGCCTTCTTCTATAGATCATTAAAAAGACATAGTACAACCCCTAAAATACACAATGAAGATTTATCAAGGTAAGTACGCCTTAGCACTGTCTCAACAACGCTTGGCTCATCAGCTTTACTACCAGTGAGGAGAGCATTCATCTGGCTCAGTCAGCCTTCAGTGCACTGATAATAATAAAACAAAGCTCCTCTGATTACAAGTGATTCACATTCAGACATCTGGCATTTATTTAGTAGAAACACAGACCACCCTGTACTGACATAATCAATGGTAAAGAGAGAAAGTCTGTAATGATATCCATGCTGGATCTCTAACAACGCAGCTTTTTCATTAGGGAAACAGGGGTCTGTCACCTAAACCAATGTTACACAGATGTACACTGTCATCTTTCACCTGTCAACGCTCATTTCATTTATTACTGATTACCTCCTTTATGTCTCTGCCCTGAAACCTGGAAGTACATGGTACTTATTATTTGTCAGTGGCTAAAAACCTGGGGAGCAGACTGTACACTGTACTTGTTTTATCACTGTGTGGTCTCCTATTTTTGATCAGAATCATTCATCCTATAGGAGGCAAACCACATGTGTCCACAAGAGGTCATTCCAAGTCCAGTAGTCAAAGGTCATGATAAAAGGCAAGCTCTTTCCTGTCTGAGCACACCACCGGGAAACGCATGTTTGGTTTGGGATGTCAGGTCATTAATGGGACAAGATGTGGCTACAGGGCAGCTCTCTGCACGTGTCTATGGATTTGAGAATTAAATATTTTTTATGTTCAAAAGACAATGTCTTTCTCTTGATAGAGAGCTGAGCTTACTTAAAAGGATGGATTCATCCTCTTGGGCTGATAACATAAGAAAGCAAACATAACAGGTTATTTTAACAAACAAAACAAAGTATGCTGGCACACTTTGTCATTGGGTTTGCTTTGTTTGCACTGTTTGGGCTATTTGCTGCAGAGATGAGCAGTTGAGTGTTTTTGCTGAATTACTCCCTGTGCCTACACCCCAGACCAGCTGAAGCTGACATAAAACCAGTTGCTCTCCCATGCCATTCTGCCTCAGACTAATGCAGAGCTACAGTAGCAGTTTTGACATGTACTGCTAGCCAGGTATGACATCCTTAAGAGACATTATGCCAGAATTTCCCCCTGTGCTTATGCAGGACAGTGGCAAAACTAGCTGATGACCCATCTATGGCTTTACATTAGCAGGAAATTCCATATGCACGAAAGAAAATCCTGTAAAGATTTTATAGCCAGCTTAAGTTAATTTTGTGCTTTGTACTGTAAAGTACCAGTAGTCTATGCATACAACCTTTCCGCTTAGGGATACAGCCATCTCCTTTTGTGTGGAAATGCAGGTAAAAAAATTCAGGCTGTATCTCTCTCCACTGTATAACCCTCAAAGAGTGGAAGACAGAACATGTTTTCAATAGTTTCAAAGAACATCTCTGGTGTAAGCAAACAAAATTTGGATCATGGTAGAAACAGTGGCCTTAACTACTGCACTGCCAAACTCTCTGATTGGTATTCCATGTCTCTATATTCGTAAAAAATAATTTCCTAAGTGAAACAGCACCTCTCTCGTACCTTTCATCTTTCTTCATACACAGCCCCATCCAAGCTGGAATGCAGCAGCTACTTGTCAGTACATAGCAAAAAATAGGTGTTCAAGGCAGCATCCTCCCTCTGCTTCCCCTTCCACTTTGGTTGTATTTTTGCTTTCAAGCTATTGAAACTGTTTTTCCAGAAGATCTTCAAGGTCCGCAACAGCACAGGTCAGACAGCGTGCAGCAAACAAGGCTGCTATATACTCATGACTATCTTCTTTGTGCCATGAGCTGCCTGTTTATGGCTCATCTAAACTGCACCCGGAATGAGGCAAGAACTGGCCAGCTCACATCCCATTTCAGCCCATTGCAACTGCGTACTGAATGCAGCACGGTTTGTGCAGAAAAGATGAAACAGAACGCAGTCATATCTGCAACCTGTATCATGATGTGTTCCCTAAAAAAATGCCCATTAAAAATATTAGAAGATACCTATAATTGCTCTGAAGATCACAAATGTAAATAAATAAATGAAGCTGAAGGCAAAGCTCTTTTGAAGCCCCCCAAAATTATTTTGAACTCTGTTTACTTAATTTTATAATGTTTGAAGAAATCACTACAGCTGACTTCTCATGCCTTGAGGATGATGGTCTTCATCATCAAAGAAGGGGGAACAAATGAAAGATGTACATAAGCTAGGATGCAGCTAACAGGAAAGCACTTAATAGGCTGATTAAAAGTCACCTGCAAAATGGTTCAAATGTGTAAAGACTGTTTCTGTGTTACAGTTCCAAGGCAGAAAAAGAAAAATATTTATTGAACTAGCATCTTCAACTTGAAACTATACCATGGTCTGAGATACACTATCAGAGACAGAAATTAAGATTACTAAACAGTGGAAGTACAGTGAAAAACACTTCCCTTTTCTCACTTCTGTTTCTTTGTGCATTTGACAGCACACCAAATAATCAGGTTCCCTGCCACCCTTTTATGTTTCCTTCACTGGGTAACAGTGGAGACAAAGAAAAACCTTGACTCATGAAGGTGGCCGAAGTGGTGAAAAACAAAAGTATCACCTGGTAGATACTAGCCCAATTTAATTGACTTCAAAATAAATATTCAAGCATGAAACTCACTATAGCTGTCCTGTTATGAAAGACATTACAAATTCTTACTCCACCTCCTTCTCACACTGTTTAGTACTCTTGCTTTTCGGAAGAAATAAAATGTCAATGCAGTGTATGGGTTCGCCATTAGAGGATATAGCTCTTGCTTTTGGCTTACATATGAGGGAGCAGAAGCATAAAGTACTCACTGTACAGATTTTCATTAATTTTCATAAATACTCTCCAAAAATAATAATAAAAAACAAAAAACCCCACATGCATGCAGTGTCACCTGCACTGTTTGAATCACCTGTCTGCTTGTATCAGCAAGAGAGAAACACAGGAAATCAAAATCCATGTAAGCAAAAATCAAATATAGTGTCCTAAGAGCATGACCAGCATTTACAGTCAGGAGATTAGATTCAGCTGCCTCTTACAAATAACCCTGTTTAAATGAAGCAAAAGCATTTCCTACATTTTTCCTTTTTTTAGAGTCTCTTTTAGCTGGGAATTACTCTTTGAGCTTTTTGAAAAGAGGTGTTGAGACCTGACAACCTTTCCTTTCAAGAGTCAAGCACAGCATCACTCAGCCGCATGACAAAGCATCACCTTTCTATGTTATAAAGGTTTTCTTTATTTGCACATGTACCAATATGTATTTTTGTTTCACTCTTTAGTCATAGACTTGTAACACTCCATCTCTGTAGATGAGTCACCGATGCCATTCATGGAACGGTCTTTTACTGTGAGTTACCTGCAGGGTAAATTATATCACGCTGAGGAAAGGTCAAAAGCGTGCCTGTCTTCATGAAGAGGGGGACACCTGAGGATTTTGCAGATGCTTTTCCTAAAATGTATTCCAAATACTTTAAAAATTAGCTGAGCAGTACGTTGCTAGCACAGACATAGAGAATAAATCCTGCATTTCAAAACCTCAGTTCCTTCTTAGAAAATGAAATTTAATTGATTGTTGTTTAGTCTATACCAGGTATATAACTAGTTCACAGAAAGAAACAATGAATATTGGCACAGACCTTCTCCAGAGGTCCACTTGTTTTAGCAATGCATCTGGACACCTATATAATAAAATATAATATCTTTTTTAAAGCATTTAATTGCTTTAAACCTCTGTAATGAAAATTTTGTATTACTAATTTGTCTAAGAATAAATTGTAGGCACCTGGCCACCTTTGAAATTCGCCTCTTTTCTTCCAGAAAAATATCTGCAAGTTACAAAACTGTGAGATCTCCACAGACAACCTCCGACAGAATAAGCACTAAATAAGACCAACAAGGAATCCAACTACTGCTGCATTACCACTACTGGCTGTGTCAAAAAAAGCATTCTGCAATTTCTGTACTCATAAAATGAGTTTACAAGGCAACCTTGACTGAGCTAGGAGGAAGAGGCTGAATATGCTGAGAATACAGTATCAGAGCACTGGATTTCAGTTTCCCATTGGTTACACCATAATTTCCGTACGTAGTTAGTTAGGTAATCATGCACCCTGCCCCCCACCAACTCAGCATTTCCACTTGGTTTACCTTTTCAGGAACCCACTCTAGATCATGTATTTTACCATGTTTCATTATCTAGCGTGAGCTCTGTCTGCACAATACTGATTATTTTCTGCCAAAAAGACAAACCGCTGATATGACTGTACTATTCTGCCTGTCTCACAATGTTTGAATTTACTAAGCTTGACAGATGGTTAGACTTTATTACTGGCAAAATATTTCAATAGTGTGATAGCCGCAACTGATCCAGTTTCCTTAGGCTGTTCATTTTAGAGCTTATCACAGGGGGGCTGAAGCTCAAGGACTGCAGACATGTCCAGATCAAGCTCAGCATGTCCTGAGATGGGAGGACAGAGCTACACTCTTATTCTGGTTTTGGTTTAGGTAATGTTTATTTCTAAAGTTCATTGCAAGCAAAATGCCCAGAATCTTCATCAAAGATTTACATCCTACGGGAGGTTCACAACCTTGCCCTAAGCCACTCGCCCAGATAACACTACTAGTGTACAAGTCAAATGTACAATCGAACCTCTGCTGCTAGGTACGTTTATGTGCATTAGAAAGTATGACATCTTGAGCCATCATGTATGTTTTACTTCCAAACTTGGTTTTGCTGTTTCATATTAAAAATCAACATCAACCCACGTACACTGCAGGGTAAGTTTTCTTCCCCTAACTGTGGATACTTGTTATGTCAATGAAGGAAACTTCCTCTCTGCAGGTTTTATTTGAAACAGTGGCTCATTCTAAAAAAAAAAACTTCCTAATGAGCAGGTTGGTGAGATTTGCTGCCAAATTATATATTTGACTCATTTTTTCGGCAATGCTGAATTGCTCATTTTTCTCTTGCTGCCCTCAGGAACAAACCAGATGCTCAGTGAGCTAACAGACCGCTAACAAGGGGAAAAGATCTAGTGCCCCAGAATCCATCAACTGTATGTGCTCGGGTGTTTGTAAATACAGTTTTGACCACATATCACAAAAAAATAAATCATTTGTGTATACACCTATCCTGAATAATTTGATGCAATTCAGTGTGCAGACCCTCTTTCTACAAAGTGAGTGTGCACAAGTTACTATTCCCCCAATTCTTCTCGCCAGTCTAAAGGAAATCCAGTTAAATTCTCTGTAGTACTTAGCATACTCTTTATGAAGTTTCACGTACAACTGGCAAAAACTGGATCTTCAAGGAAATGTTGATTTTCATCAGTAGAAATAGTGGAGAAACTGTAGTAATGACAAAGGCCAGGTTTTTACAGCTGTGCCATCTCACCGCAGTTCTGAGAGCTGTGCCTAAGCAACAGCTTGTACCAGTGGAGAACTACATGCTTCATTTTTTACCGCTGCAGACGGGACTTTAAAATAGTATCAGAAAAGAACAGAAAGCACTAATTTTCAACTTCTTGCATTCAACATTCTGGTGTGTGTGTGGGTTTTTTTTTTTTGTTGAAAGTACAAGTTTTGCTTTCTCTAATTCCGAACGGACAGAGCTGAAAGCAAATTAATAATGCAATAGGCAGCATACAGACTAAATGACATAATTTTAGACTCTTAACCAAATACCATGTTAGCTTACCTGGGGATTTTTAAATAAAGCGTATTTTTCACTTTTTTCCAAAAACAGAATCTTATTCTCAGTGTCTCGAGTCCAGTCTGATAACACTTCAACAACATTTTCATGGTCTTCAAAAAACCTTTCTGGAGAGACAGAAAAGGTAATGTAACACACTCAAAACTCTCTCTCCCCTTTCCTGAGGCTGAAGAAGTTCCTGTGTAAGAATGTAATCATTATCTGATGTTCGCTCAGAGCTGGACAGCCCAGCACTCTTTTCCACTGCACAGAAGGGAGCAAAACCACATGAAAATAGTGTCATGTGGAAGGGCAAATCAGCCACAGAAGACACCTTATGTAGCTCTGGCATGCTCCTGGATTCCTCCTCCATCTCTGTGCTGTTTCCTGAAGACTGCAAAGGATGGAAACAGTGACCCACTAGGAGTAGATGATTACACCCATGTCTCTCAATGGCTTTCTGCTTTTGTTTGCTTTTGTTTTTTAAGGTTTGCAGTATGACTGGGGGGTTATATATTCACTTTGGCTACTGAATTGGAAAAAAAAAAGTCTTTTTACTTACTGGAACGAAAGAAAAATTGCTTTTTGTCAGCAGTAAGAATTCTATGCACTGAAAAGAAAATGTTTTCTTTCAAGCAACTGTATTTAAAAACAGAAATAGCAAAACAGAGGAAATAGGAAGACAGACTGAGAACTGATGTGAAGATAGACTGTTTCACCCAGCATCTCTGTAGTTAAAAACCTCACCAGAGATGTGGGAGACCTAGTGTCAGTTCTCTCCCTTCCTGAGCTGATCTGCACCCTGTTCCTCCACCCAGGAAAGCCACAGGGTATACTGAGGTTAGGTAACTCTGATCTCTTCTTCTGCACTTCAGCTACTAAAGTAGCTGAACAGTCACGTAAACCTCCTTTGGAAGGAAAAGGAATTGAGCATAACTTGACAGGTAATTTTGGAAGGATGCAAACTACAAATTTAGTATTGGAGCAGGGAATTCACTCAGCTCCAATTTTCAGTATGATTTTGGCAGTTCCCTGGGAACAGCTGTACTCCTACTTCAGCGGTCTGTGGTGATCACAGCTTTCAATGGCCTAGATTGGCCTGGTATAAGAGGAGATAACAGAGCATACATTTTGTAGGCTTTCTTTAACACTTCTTGTTACTTCTGACAAGGGTTCAGTATGTCCCATCAAAACTAAATTTTGTGAATTAATTAAATTCATAAAATGAGATTAGCTTCAGGGCCAGTTCACACGTACACAGTAACTTTTAACAACGTAACACTTTCCATTTAGCAACTGACACTTCTGCAATGCACTGGAAATATAAAGCACTATATAAAACGCAAGTAACAGTTTGAAGGGTAAACAGTATCTTATAGTCCAGGTTAGCCATAAAATAATTCTCAAGTTGTAACACTGGTTATTTAACACCAATTTTTGCCACATATACTTTTGTTTGTTCATTTCCAGTACCAGGCTTTTCTTGCATAAAAGGTATGATCTTACCTCAGGAGGGGGTTTTTTATAATTATTGTTACCAAAAAAAAGTCAAATCTGGATGCCTATTACAAGGCATTACACTTTATTGCAAAATACATGCTGGTATGTACAGCCCAGTTTTATATCACCATCTCACTACTGAGATTATTTGTGATATTTAACATGCAATTAATCTAAAACTGTAGTTTATTTTGTTTGCAATGATCGTCTTTCAAAACAACAGTACATATAAGATACTCTGTCAAGGATCTTCTGATACAAAACTAGTTTGGACTTTCAGTTCAGCCTCAAGTATTTGCTGCCTAGATTTGCTTCTTAAAGTAAATGTAATTTTATTCTCTTGAATACTAACATGGAAAGCAGGCAGAAAGGGAAAGGGCAGGAAAGTCTGTCTTCTAAGCATGCTGACAGTAACAGAGCTATCTAGAACTGCCAAGAAGTATACTGACAAGAATAAAGAATAGTTCACATTGTTTTGATTTTGAACAAAATTAACCGCATGTTGCTGTGCACTGGAAGCAGAAGAAAGAATATGTACCATTCCATCCATACCAAAATTCCCTTCTGCAAACAAAAAGGTTCCATTCCCAGCTGATTTGGACTTGGTGATCGACCTCTGCATCAGGAGTTCATAGACTTTTCCTTTTTTCCTGAACCAACTACTGATTTATTTCCTTTCCTACTCTTCTTCTGTCCTGGCTTTTAAAATAGTTTTTATTCATTATGAGAGTAATTCCTTACTATACCAATACCCTAACCCTAACCCAAAGCACATAGTATTAGCTGGGACTAAAGTAACACAAGTAATTTTTACTTAAAAAAAACCAGTCTAAACATTAACCTCAATGTTTGTAGCATATGATCTCCCTGATGCCTTCAGTTTTAATTGTGTGATGGGGAATTCAAAATGTCTATCCAGTTTATAATGAAACACAAGTACATTCTTTCTAAGGATTCCGGAGATTCAGAAAACAATCTGTTTATACACTGTCATCCTAACACTCAGAAATGTTTGTCCAAGTCACACTAGACCAGTCCAACACAAGAAAACACTCCAAAATTATTCAAAGTGACATTTGTGACATTTCTAGGGCCTAATGACATTTCCAATCTTTTCTTAGTTAAGATAAGCAGGTACAAAAGAATGCAGCAATGTTGCTTCATGTATCATCTTAATGGAGTAGAAAGAACAGATTGGCAGTTAATGTCTCTGCCATTCTTACAAGCAGATGAATATCTGCTTTCTCATGAGCAGTCACACTTTTTCCAGCTATTTTTACACTTCTTTGTTTTAGTTTAGCAGGATGATTATTCCTGGGGCTCTTTTAAAGAGCAATATTGATATTTAACTTCCATTGTGCATTTTTACATCTCTGCTAGGAGTCTGTAAACTGAGAATGCTAAGGGTTGTTTGACAATTTCCCATTTCTCTAGGTCTTTTGCGACCCTGGAAGAAAGTTGTAGCAATTTTCCTTTTCCTTTTGATGTGAATACCTTTGCAGCCTGGACAATAAAAAGATTCTGAAATAACTCACAGTCAGAGAATACTCCATTCTCAATCAGGCCTTGAAGCCTTTTTGAAACAAAACTCATTAAGTTGCACCAAACAATACATAAGTTTTGCACAGCTGTTTCCTAGGGACCTGGAGGCCAGGTTAGTTACTTCCTAAATCATAAGGTACCACCAGCAGAGCTGCAGCCCCGTCAGAGAGCAATATCCTGTTCAAAACTACACTTAAGAAAACGACTATCACAAGTGAAAAGCATTAGAAATGACTGAAATGCTTCTCAGACAGTCTTGTTTAATTATGACATTTGTTTGGCCAGTACGTAACAGCCTGCTGACAGCACTTCAGCACTGCATCCTCTCTTCAAAGAGTTGAGTTGAGTACTGGTGTGTTTGGGTCTGTCACTGCCTTGACAACCATAGTGAAATTCACATGGCCCCTTCATTTTGTGTAAAATAGAATAATGTAAATGGTGGTGGACAAGGAGGCTTCTGCAGCTCAGAGCACAGACGAATGGAAGACTCACTTCTACAGCAAGAACGGCCCAAGTACATTCCTGCAGATCCCTCAGCTTAGAGACTGAAATGTTCCAACACCAGTGGGACACATGGGCAGGAGAAACGTTATTACCTTTTCAAGATTACCAATAGCATAGGATGCACTATATCTATTTGCTATATGCTCTGTCACTACGCCACTTACCAATTTGCAGCTCTGGGTACATTTCATACAGACACCAGTCGACGTTGCAGTCGCAATGGGTTTTCTCAAAGAGATTGTCTAAAACATCCCGTGTCACCTGACGCTCATCCACCATTAGTGACTTTGTGCTGTTATCGTACATGTGCACCTTGACAACAAGCTGAGTACAAAGTCACAGAAGAGTCAGTTAATTTCAGAAGCAAGTAAAAGGCTAGTCTGAATCTGCTAACACAGATAAGAAAGATTAAGGCTGAAGGTTATTACTGATTCAAAGGCACCCTGTCCCACAGTGAGCTGACGGAATAAAACAGCTTGGAAGCTTTCACATTATATTGCCACCAAAATAAAGACCTTTTCTCAAAAAAGGAGATTGAACCTTGTCCTGTGCATGACTTCAGGAAAGGTGAAATTGCTATGGAGAAAAAGCAGAAGTTAATCTCTTCTTTAAATCTACTAGATGTGCAATTAAGGAAAATGCTCGATAAGGAAAGCAAATACAAAAGGACAAAGTGTCCTTAATGCAAGCTAGAAATGCGGAAAGTTTAGTTTTAAATGAAAAAAAGAATGGAAGAATCTCGCCATGCCAACAGACTAACCTGAAAGCAGATTGTACTAAGATGGGCAGTAGTCCAACACCCATCAATAAGCAAACTGATGAGTTACTTATATTGACAAAATTAACGTAAGACACTCATTATTTCTTCATATTGTGAAGTTATTTGTTAAAAGAGAAACAGTGTGCGCTTTTTTTCAGAGAGGAACAAGGCAAGAAAATGCTGAAGTACATAAAATGTGATAAAGAACCGCAAATGCTTTATAAGGAAAGTACTTAAAATGCTCCATTAGTACTGAAAACAGAAGAAAAATTGTTTACAGGATCTGTACATGGAAACTGGCGAGTTGGGAGGACTTCTCCATACAGTCTTGTTTAAATAGCTCCTTACTTTTAAAAGTGTGCATAAGAAGCTTGGGCACTATAGAGACAATCTCTGTTAAAGATCAGGTAGAAGCAGAGAATGATGATCCCCAAGAGAAAATCTACACTATCTCTGAAAAGTAAAAGCAAATGTAACAAAAAACGTGAACTTGCTTTGATTCCAACCCTCGTAAGTACCCTCCTCTCTAAAATAAGCAACTGAGCCATAGTGCAGATTATAGAGAAAAAGAAATCTTGTACATGCATAATCTGCAACATGTCTGGGGAAAAAAGGCTATTTTTGTCTGGTTTTAGTTGACTGCTCAGAAACATGCATGCAGCTTCCACCTTCACAGAATCACAGAACGGTTGAGATTGGAAGGCACCTCTGGAGGTCAGCTGGTCAAACCCCCTGCTGCAGCCCATTGTCCAGGACCCTGTCCAGACGGCTTTTGAGTATCTCCAAGGAAGGAGACTCCACAACCTCCCTGGGAAAACTGTGCCAGTGCTCAGTCACCCTCACTGTGACAAACTGTTTCCTGATGTTCAGATAGAATCTCCTGTGTTTCAGTTTGTGCCCATTGCCTCTGGTCCTGTCACTGGGCACCACTGAAAAGAGCCTGGCTCCATCCTCTTTGCACCCTCCCTTCAGGTATTTCTGTAGATTGACAAGATCCTCCCAGAGCCTTCTCTTCTCTAGACTGTGCAGTCCCAGCTGCCTCAGCCTTTCCTCATAGGAAAGATGTTCCAGTTCCTTAATCATCTTCGTGGGCCTTCATTCAGTGGGATGAAACTCTCTGGAGCTTGGAGGAGGTGATCCTTGAATATTAACCAGCTTTCTTGGGCCCCTTTTCCCTCCAGGGCCTTATCCCATAGGACTCTTCCAAGCAGATTTTTGATGAAGCCAAAGTCTGCTCTCCTGAAGTCCAGGGCTGTGAGCTTGCTTTTCACCGTCCTCCCTGGCTTCTGCCCTTCACTTTCGGTAAAAGAGAGAAGACCAGTTTTCTTGACAATTATTTAGTCAATTTAGAATTCAAGAATGACATAGTAATTTCATTATAGTGACATAGCCACAAGAAGATTAAGCCTTACTTCTACCCTATGGTTCCAAATATTCGGGATGGGAAAAAAGTGAAGGAAAAAAAAGCCTTCAAAATAAATGTTTCCTCCCAAAGGATAATTGCTCACATTGCTAGGAAAAGAGGGTGACCAATGAGCAGTTATAAGTTTAGTTATAGAGCTTTCCAAAGACAACATTGGTGAAATCCTCCCAACACATTCTCTCAGAAGTAGCATTTGTACATGAACGTAAAGTGTTCTGCGGGAACCATCTCAAGTCTGGACACTCCCAAATTTATTGGAAGCTTCAATTCTTCTTGGAAGCCCTGCTGGCCCTCATCTCCAGCACTTCCCATCTCCTATTTGAGCAAGACTGAAAGGTCATGACTGTCTTTTCTTCACATCCATTTTTCAGAGTTACTGAACATCTGCAGCTTCTGTCGAGTTCAGCTGGAATGCTGGCTTACGATGAGTGGGCATAATTACATGACACACTGCAGCACTGTGCAGACACTGGTTGGAAGCTTTCTAATTTGTTGGTCTAAAATAATTTCTATTATCCTTGTACATTACTACAGTGCTGTGAAAAGATTTAGCAAGAAGACCCTCATTAATTTAATTGGGATTAGTTAAATCCACATCCACTGTAGAAAAAAAGTTTAATACTTCTGGAATCAGCACAGCGTAAGTAAGCAACATTTTTATATACGTTCCACTTTCTCTACAGCAACCTATCAGAACAGTGGGCTTTGCCCCAACACTGGAAAAAAAAGAGGCAGAGCCTTCCAAGTCCACTTGAAAATAAGTCCCTCAGAGATGGCATTCTCCCAGAGACTTCTCTTCAGGCAGATGACAAGACAGCTCCACAGAATATCTTTAGATGTCTCAAGTTACAGACAACATATGAAAAAGCCTAGCAATTTTAGTAAGAACTTTATTATTGAGAAGAATGATAATAGATACTTAGCTGGTAGCTCTTATGGTAGCATTTCACTATTTTAAGGCTTACCTTTTTAACTTTGGCTTCCTTCAGTTTCTCCAACGCAAGTTTAATCTTGTCAGCTTTAGCCTGTGCCTCTCGTTCTTCCTGAAAAGACACAAGATATTTGGTATACTTCTTGTTAAGTAAGGCCAGCAATTTATGTTTACTTGACAAGAGTTGTTTCTTGTTATTTATATCCAGAACATAAGGCTTGTCATGGGAAACTTCATAGTTACAGGGAATCCCCAGCCTTCCTTGAGCTACTATCCTCCAGCCAAAGCTTTGATTTACAAGTCCAGCACTTCCTTTTGTTGCCCAGTCATACAGCTCTTACATGATCTGTTCCTCAATGGAAAACTGGACTCTTCTATGTTTCCATATGGGTTACAGCTGATACAAAAGAGAAAATGAAGGAAGATCTAGCCTGAATGAAACAGCACTGTGGATGTAGCCGCTTGGAAGAAAACTTGCCTCTCAATAGTGTTAAGAGAACTAGAGTTTTTAGGATATTAGTGAAAACTTGGCTTGCAATTATACCACTTACAACTTTACACTTTCTATTAAGTACATTAATTTACTTGAATTCTTTCACTTGCCACATATGAGCTCTTACTGCACAAATACTTACTGAGAGGAACACTTCCTTAAGTTAGATGATATCATGGCTTTTTTTCTAGTAATGGACCTATTCATACGAACACAGACACAGTTAGATAGAGCACTCACGTTCATTCCAGCTTTTGCTGAATGCCACAGTAAGATTCCTAAAAATCTCAGTATCACCTGGCTCTTCTTTCACAAAGCAGCTGTATCAACATCATGCCTCTCTCTTAATATCAGTGAGGTTTGTGATCCGAGAAGACTCTGGATCCCCAGCTGCTGAGAGTTTTAGGTACACGTACCAGATGCCAGTGCCTACTATTGCCTCTGTGACTGGTGTATAGATTGTGACGGTTTCTTTTTTGCCATATATCTCCCAGTAGTCTCCCCTAGTCACATACAGAGTTGGAAAAGTACATTTCGGACACCAAGTAACTGTGTTTCCTGGGGCTGCCTTGGACTGTTAGTACTACTGGAGGGTTTGGTTTCTTTCCAACTTTAAATCCCTACTCCTCCTATTGAAAACTGTCTTGTCTTTGCTTTCTTGCCCCTTTGCTAATTTTCCTGTCCCTGTTGCTCTCTCTCACTTTCGCAGTTTCCTTTGTTTTAAAGGGGTAGGATTTTGTGCCACTCACAGGCACACCCAACTTCCAGTCAATGACTGTGGGAGAAAGTTCTTGCCCTGCTTCCACACAAGATTTTTCTCTGTGTTACCTTCAGCCTCCATTTTCTACCCTAAAGTCGTAATTTTAGTAGTCTTCCGACTAAGAGAAACCCAGGATGGCTGTAACTCACGGGAGATGCACTTGCAAGAAACTAGGCCTAACTAAGCATTGCCACCACTTCCTTCTTACAGAGATATCATAGAATCATAGCAAAAAAAGAGCTAAGAAGGTTATCTTATTCATCCCAAGCTTTGAGGCAGGTTCAGCCATAACTAAAGTACTCCTGACTGACATCCCTCTCACTGAGCTAAACATCTTTTGTTTTATCACTGCTTCCCCTGGATACTAGCATCCTTCAGGATGTCAAAAATACAAGGTGAGGTGTGCAACCTGAAAGAGATGGCTTCAAGCATGTTTGCTGCTGTCAAATTCTCCACTATAAATACCAGGCAATCAATTAAAAAATGATGGGTTTTTTTTCTCCACAGCTATGGAAATTTGCATTGCTACAGCTCAGAGATCTTAACTTTGAGAATCCAAAAGTAGCTTCTGTAGTTGAAGAGCAGCTGTTGGACAAAAGTGGCTTTCACAGCAAGGCTGACTGTTCTACAGAGGGAAGAGCACACAGCCTCTCACACTATGGCCCTCCCCTCACCATCTCAAAACACCTCTCTGCAGGAAGCACGAAAAGCATCTTAGCCGAAGTGGTTGAGTGTGGTGCGGGCAGGCTTTCTGCTGAAAATTTTAGGCAGGTATAACTCAGGCTTCACCTGCATGTGACCTGTGTTGAACAGAGTTCACACATTGTACAAATCTGTGCAACAGAGTTCTGACCTGAGAGCCTTCATGTTTTCAGAACCTTTGTCCATCTTAATATAGAAAAAGGAAATGATGCAAAGTAAATAAGCTATCAGATGTAAAATTTTAGCACTGTTAAAGAAATGCTTTGACAGGCTAGAAGATTTGTTTTCCCACTACAGTATTATCACTACATTTTCTGGATCTTCAAACAGAAGCACATAAAAGTCATCCAGATAATGTCATAGAAAATATAGAAGCCTTATTTAGCTTAAGGACAGTTTTAAAAAGAAACGTCAGAATCGATGGAAACTTATGAGACAGCTCTATGCTTCCCTAAAAGAAAGGCTGTACTTCTTAATTTTGGCACGCTTAAAGGTTAGAGAATAGAGCCTTAGTATCACAGGTGCGTTGGGAATAATTAATACTATTCTTATTTGACTACAGACAACCAGAAGTGTTAAACAAAACATCAGCCTTGACTGGCTCAAGAATCACCTATCAAGAATCCTGGCTAACAGGAACATGGATTTTGATGAAACAAAATACATTCCATTTACAGCTGCATTTCATTCTACTGAGCAGAAATGTCATGTCAAAGCAAATACTAACCAAGACACTAAATACTAATTTGAAATCAGTTCTTTCCATATTAATTTTAAATGGTTATTACCTCCATCATTCACACTGCAACTTCTGTAATAGCCCTACAGGCAATTTTGTGGACAGTAAGCCACACAATGGGTATGCCGTCAGTATTTGAATACAACCTGTATCAGAAAATGAGGCAGTGGCTGCGGGAGAAAGCAGAACCAGTGTCTTAATGAGGAAATCAACTACTGCAGACAGATTCCTTAGAAATGCCTCTACCTCCTGTTCCCACCCTTCTTTGCCCTCTCCCTGTTCTGGAAAGAGACCAGAAAATACTGCCAGAGATTTAACTCAGCACACAATCTCAGAGGAACACTTTAATTGAGGGAGACAGAAGTGACTTCCAGCTACATTTTTGTACATAGAATTTCAGTTGTGTTTAGCCAGCCAAAAAAGATTTCTTTTCATTCTGAAATCTTGTTTGACCCTCAGGTAATGTAGGATGCCAGCTAATAGAGAATTAGCTGAGTACAAGACTCAAGGGAAAGAACTGTGCAGCACTGTTGATTTCAGTGAGCTTTAGATCACAACGTTATAAAAGTGGTGGTTGGAAGAGAGGTCTGGAGGGCTGTAGTCTGGCTCCCTGCCCAAAGTAGGACTGTCACCAACACTAGATCAGGTCAGCCATGATTTTGCCTGGCAAAGTTTGGAAAACCTCCAAAGAAAGAGAATCTGTGATCTCTCTGGGTCACCAGTTCCAGTGCTATACCACCGCCTGCAATGGAAAAGGTTTTCTAATGTCCTGTCAGAAACTACAAAGCTACAACATGTAACTGTTGCCCCTTGTTATATGACCTAACACTACAATTGAAGAATTTGGCTCCACCAGCTTTGTGCTACCCTTCAGGTATTTTTAGGTTGTCATTAGATCATTCCCCAGCCTCCTCTGTCAGACTAAACAAGCCCACCTCCCTCAGCCTGTCCTCGCTGGCTCCTGATCACTCCATGCCCCTGGCCATCCCAGTAGCTCCCTGCTGGACACTTTCCAGTATCTCCACATCCAGAACATGGCGCAGTATTCCAGGTGTGGCCTCAACAGTGCCAAGGGAAAGGAATAATGGCTTCCTCAGTCTGCTGGCCATGCTCCTCCCAACACAGACCAGTCTCCCATACTGAGATGACCTTGCACTCATTTTCTTAGTCAATGGTTCTTATTCAATGGTTCTTATTCAATGTGGCATCCACCAGGATGCCATCCCCTTTTCAGCAGGGCTGCTGCTCAGCCTGTTGCCTCCCAAACTGTACAAATGCGTGGGGTTATTCCACCCTAGGTGCAGGACCTTGTACGTTGCTGCGTTTCTGAGGGTTTTGCTGGCCCAGTCCTCACATTTCTCAAGGTCCCGCTGCACTTGTCAGTCAGTGCCCTTAATTAAAAGCATCTTCAGATGATTACTTATGTCATCACTCAGGTCACAGATGAAAGCGTTAAAGAATACAAGCCCCAGTGCTGATCCCACTTGTTACCACCAACAAACCATTGATTACCACCCCTTGAGTCTGGCCGTTTGGCCAATCTCAGCCAGTTCCAGCTACCCTTCCAGACCATGCTTCCTCAGCTTCCAAACCAGACTATTTAGAAGCTTGGTACTTCCTTAAAGGTCATAAGTCTAAATCAAGATGGGGACATGTTTGTAGGACAATGGATAGAACTTATTTTGATAGCATCTCTGCTATATCAATTACACTAGTTAAATAAAAGACTTCAGCTTCTGAAGCTGTCTAACTGCTGTTTTTGCAAATGTTGATACTCCTTTAAGACAGGAAGTTAACTATTATCTTTGAGATACAGAAAAATGGCGAAGTTCCTCCCACATGTTTACAACTTTCACTCTTCAAACAGCACTGAAAGGTCCTATGCACCAAATGAAGCTTTATCCAGTGAATCACTTTTTGTATAATCAGAAAGGTCCTCTTCGTACCAAATTTTCTGTTCTTTTTGCTAAATATGTTTGCTGTATGATGCTAAACACAGAGGCAGCAGTGATGTTGAGGTGATTCATATTCAGTTTGTGTGGACTTTTAAACTGCAATGAATTGCCCATGATTTTAAGCAAAACTGACCGGTACAATTCTACATGGGCTGACAGAGCACTTTTCACGTTCTTTAAAATCTTTCCGTTCCCTAAATGTAAACATCTTCTCTCCGTCATAGTTACTATGCATATGAATACTGAAGCAGATACTTTTAGATCTTGCATGATTTCAGATACATGTTTTTTGGGCTGCATCACTCTTCTAATGCACGTACTCTCCCCATAGGGCTGTGAAAGGGCAGAATTCTTACATTATCTCCCTCTCCACAACCTCATGTCAAAGAAATGAACTTCTAATGCTTCTACTACAAATACCATGTTTGATTTCAGTTGTTAAAACAGCTCTGCAAGAAACACAAACATGGAGGAGGTTGTGATAAGTCTAAAATTTTAGTGTACAGGTAAGCCAATTTATAAATAGTACCTACTATTTATACCTTTGGCACTTCCTAAGCAAAGAGCATTTGTCCCATATTGCAGATGGTCTTCATTACTTCCCTTCAAAGACAAAACCAAGAAGAGCAGAGTGATTCTGTGTTGGGATTAGGAGAGGTACTTCTTGTGCTCAGCCTTGCACCCAGTTTCCTAGCAAATGCCTAGTTTTACACAACTGAACAGCTTTTCCTATTGCAAGAAATCAGTTAGGCCAGGAATGGATCTGGGAAACATCCACAGAACTGTTTCATCAGTACCAATAGCACAGACTGCAATGAACAAACACAGTGACATCTTCACAAAATGGTGGGATCTTTGGCCACGCTTTGCATTGATGCCAAAGCCAAGTTCTCTATGAGAAAGTATTAACTGATCAGTGCTTATTAAAAAAATTCAGTGACAAGTTTTCCGTTACAGTAAAGCATTTGCAATGATTTATGCCTGCCTTGGGCTATCAAAATGATGATTAGAAAGGTGAAGGAATGGGCAATAGATCAAGGAACAGGCAGAAATTGCTGAGCCCACAGAATAACAGAAAACTCTCACTCCACAGTTCATGCATATTTCATCATTGCAGAACCTTCCCAAGATGTTTCTACCTGGGATATGCACTGTTGTTCCAATGCCAAATACCACTTGCAAAATTACAAGAACTATTGAACGCTTAGAACAAGGTTCCACCCAGGCTTACCTGGGTGAGTGGCTCAGAAGGAGGTGGTGGTGGTGGTGGTGGAAGGTCTAAATCAGGGTCCGGAGGTGGAGGGGGCAAGTCATCCCCAAACCGTCCGGTAATGGTAACACAGGGACTTGATTTAGAATAAATGTCACTATCCAAGCCTGTTGAAGGCTGAGTGACTGTACTTTGCTGGTTGCCAGAAGTTGTTTTCTGGGCTTGTAAAGTTCTCTGTTCAACACCATTTATGTCTGCTACAAGATCAGCCATTAAAGCATCCAGGTCTTTGTCCTCTAGGGCACTTAGGGATTCTGTAAAGAAAACCACAAAATGTGTCAGAGTGAGTGCAATGCAAAACACTATGTTTCCAGTTCAGTGGAGATTAAATTGCAGAAGGCATGGGTACTGTAAGATGTAAGGGCTATAGGAAAGGAAACAACATTTTAAATGGGTTCAAGAAAACAAACGTGTTTTAGGAATAGCCATTAATCTAGTCATACTGAAGTTCAGAGTACAAGGAACTCTATGAATACAAATTAAACAGGACAGGAAGCTCCACTTTCAGTGATACAGTCTCAGGCCCTTATGATATTACGAAACCTGGCCCTGAACCAGCAAGGTTTCTGGGCACATGCTTAGTGATATGGATGCAAGAAATTCATTAGCTCCCATTAGGCTATTTACTTATCTTAAGTTAAGTACATACATAAATGCTTAGAAAGTTTTGGTATAGCACACAACAAACTGTGTAACTGAGGCCTAGATCAAGAATATCTTCATATATTAATACAACGCTACAACTCTAAAATTAACATGAAGCAGAATCAGAGAGTTCTAAGACACAAGAAAATGTATGGTATCATTTGTAGCACATCAGTAATTGTGTGATCAACATCTGTGACATACCTCATGTAATATGCAGGGTTCTGAGGATCCTTTAAGCAAAAAACAAGACAGTCTCTTTTCAAAAGCATTTTATCAACCAGATAGAAATATTATAGCTTTTGCTTTCTGTCTTCAACTCTGTCAGAGTATAACATAAAATCCTATACTGGAACTTCATATGCAATTTCTTCTTTGGTTGTCTGAACTAGCCATGGTATAAGATATCCTATGGAATAACATCCTGTAGGATGATTTAGCTTTCTAGAAGAGAAGGGTTCTTTAAGAACCAAAAGATTCAGTGGTTTAAATCTCTTTGAAGAGTCTAGTTAAAAAAAAAAAAAAAATCACAAATTAGGAAAGCTTTAAGTGGGATTTTGGAAAGGGATGGAGAGCGCTGAACTGGATACTCAAAAATGCTAATATAGTCCAACAAAGAATAGATCATTCATCAGACTCATCATGTTCGTAAGTGTGAACATGTCACTAGACTGTCTCAGTTTACTCTGCTTTACCTGTTATGCTAATAGAGTATTTTCATAAGCTTTTCTTTTCAGTGGGAAAGTTGCCTTATGATCCTCTCTATTTACATACCTCTATCCACTTTGCTGGTAAAGGCATTAGGCAGCTTAATAGTGAACTGATTCTGGGACAAAAACACAGGTTAAAACCAACTCAGGCAAATGTAAACAACCAGCCCCCAGTAAAAAGAAAAAAAAAAACCAACAAAACCAAAGGGAGGATTCTTTTTTTTTGAACTCGGATAAATTCCCTCATTTGGTTCATCATACAGCCTCATCAAGCAGCTGTATATGCAAAAGTGACAGTGCAAACCAGAATGAGAATAAGCAACGTAAAGTGGAAGCAGTTGAAGCCGATACTTCCACTGGACAAAATGCTTATGGAGCTCTGACTTCACACTGAGGAACTTCATCTTCTATTAAGTTAAATCTTTACATAAAAAAGGATGCATTTTAGAAAGGAATTTGGGGGACTTCTCATTTTTGTTTTTGTCTACACTTAGATATTTTAAAAAGTCTGATTCCTATATAAGACTGAGCAATGTCACTTTAAAAAAAATTTGGCCCTTTTGAAGCTTCCTAAATGGAGACACACAAATATACCTCCCCTTCCAGCAAAAGTGTTTTTTTTGGTTTTGGTGGGTTTTTTTTGATCAAGGGTGTTCGAAGTTTTTCTTCTCATTTGTTGCTGTGAGGTATTTTAAATAAGCATAAAAAGCATGAAAGAGCCCATTCAGCTACTTACCGTTTAAATCTTTAAAACCAACTGTAAAGCTAAATTCATTGCTGGCCACTTTGGGGGATGGAGGTTGTACAGTCTCCACTCCTAAACTCTGTTAAGGCAGAAGAAAAAAACAGGTACCTGATGACATAATTACTATTACAGACATTAACATTTGTAAATCAATTACCTGAATTTGTCTAATGAAATTGATTCTTTTTCAAGGAAGAGAATGACACACACTAGTTTCTGGGATTATGCCTAGACTGGTAAATTAAACAGGGCCAGGACAAGGGTTCAAGCACTGTCTCACAATCATGCCAAGTGTTTAATGGTTTGCATGCTTCTCAATACAATGTTGACCCATGCCAACTGCAACTCTTGTCAGGCAACACCTGGGGTTGGTGTGGGGAACAGCAGAGGCTAGGGCTGTTTCTAATAGAGACAGTGGATAAAGCCAGACAGATTTTTAGGTTTTGGTGGTTTTTTTGAAGGGGGGCAGGGGGGGTGTTGAAAGACTTTAGCTGTGTACACAATTGAGCTATGCAGGGCGGTTTGCTCCAGAGTGCTTTATTTACTAATATAAATGTAACCTAGCTGCTGCTTTCTCATGCTATTTGCAAAAAAACCCCAAACACAACAAACAACAAAACATGCTGCTGTTTGCAATGTAAACTGCAAATCTGCATAGTTAAATACAGAATTCCTAGTTTGTGCCTTGTCATTTAGGAAGCAGGCAGGAAACTAGTGCTTCACAAGTTAGGAAAAGTGCATGCAGTGGAGATAGAAAAAGATAAATTCTCCCTTCCGCAGTGAGGAAGGTGATAGCTCTAATAAGCAAACACTGTAGACAAGACTGGAAGGAATTTCAAGGGTCTGTCTAGACCATGCACCTGTCCTAAGGCAGGTCAGTTATACCTGGGTCATACCTGAAAAATGTATACCTAACCTGATTTTAAAAGCTTCCTATTAGATAAATTCCATCATCACCTCTGGCAATCTGTTCCACTGCTTCACTATTGAGATCACTATTCTTGTCATCAACCTTTCTTGTGATGCTCATCCTAAACTTCCTTTCCTGCAGCTGAAGACCATTCCCTATTGTCCTATTTGCCGTGGACATGAGGAACCCAAGTACTTCTTCCTGCTCTGATGCTGCGTTTTATGTATTTTAAGATTGTTATCAGTCTCCTCTTCTCTAGACTAAACAACCTCGTGCAATCTTTTCTTATAGGTCATGTTTCTTTTCCTTCTCATCATTCCCATTGCCTTCCTCTGGATTTTCTCCAGTCGACCATCCTTCTCCTCAAAGTGCAGTGCTCACACTGGACACAGTTTCCCTGTTGAGGTTTTACCAATGCTGTGCAGAATGGAAGGATTACTTCATATATCCTACAAGCTATACCCTTGTTCATACATCCCTGTGAGATATTTGTCTAGTGGTGCTCATACTCAATTTGTACCAGAGGCATTTGTATTTCTTAGAGCTGCCTGAAACTGACAGTCATTTTCTATGAAAATTAATGCAAATGTTTTTCTTGGCAGCTCTTTTCACCTATTTTCCACCCAGGACATGTTGGTTTCTTTTGAAGTTATACAGAGCTGGAAACCAAAGCAGTGATAACTTTAAACACCGTTTCTGTGTTAATAGTCACTCTCATGAAAATAGACATGGTATAAATAGGGGAAGAGGGAGAAATGAAGCACATGAGATAGTTTTACAGTGC
>NW_009199586.1:14332-17028 GCF_000690835.1 Fulmarus glacialis | reverse complement strand
TTTGTCAGGGCCCGGGGGGGGGGGGGGGGAAGAGAAGCAGGGAGGGCACAAAATGTATTGATGAAACAGACTGTAAGAGCATAAAGGAAATACTTTCATTACTAATCTAACAAGAAGTCATAACATCTCAAATGGCCATAAAAGTGCAGAAAAAAATGAAAGCACATGCAAAGGGAAATTAAAGAGAAAACAATCAAAATGCTAAAAAAAAGTTTAAAATTGAGTACATAGAAATAGCAGAAAAGCCCAATTCTGAATTTGCATTTATTTTTCAGCCTTGTTATGCAATGTGAAGGCATCTCTGTGTGCTTCTATCATTTACACTTACTTTAGGAACAGACAAACAGATTGGTGAAAAAGGTTAAAAACTACAGTCTCATTTTGGAAATTAAGAGTCTAAAGGAATTAACAGATGCAAGCCTGTTAACTGAATGTCTTCAGGCTTTCAGACATGCCTGTCTCCTTCCCCCATACAATGTTGAGGTAAGAGGTGATGCCAGCACTTTAGAGAAGAGGAGGAGTCAGTCTCCATCTTAGGAATACGTCCCATCCCACCCAGTACTGCACTGATGAGCGGAAAGAGAAAAGGCTCACTCTCTTACTCTCTTCCCATCACCTGCACTCGTAACAGTGCTGTGTCCAATCTGAGGAGGTAAAATTTATCACAAAGCAGTCTTTTGTTAAGGCATAATAACGAAATGAAATAACCCTAAAAAAACCCTTCCTTATATACATATATATAAAATAAATATGCATGGTTATACAAAGCCCTTGAAAAGCAGAAAGGTTACCAAGGGGCAAAGTATTGTGATTTGACAGCTAAGAACGTCATGTGAAATCTTGGCTTTCACACAGTTTAAGCACAATTCCTATTCTGTGGCTCAGAATTATTGGTATTTAACTTGGCAAGCACTAGGACTCACCAGGAGGAAAGACCCCTCAAAACAGAGGCTGTAAGCAATCAAACTCACACAGAATCCAAGATGGCAGTTTAAGTGATTTTAAGCATGCATTTATTAAAATACAACAAATTTATTGACTTTGTGGGGTTTTTTTAGACATAAAAATTCTCCTTTCATCAGGTTTTGCAGGAAGTATTCCATGACTACAGGTTTAGAACTAGGCTCATGCTGGTTTATAGTTTCCTCTCAAGAGTGTATTCTGCACTGGCAATAACATCTCTATAAATTCTTGAATGCCACCCTAACTGTAACTTGCTATTTTGCCATATCTAAAGATTACTCTTAAGCATATATTCAAAATGTTGCTTTCATTTCCGAAGTTTACATTTGATACCCAGGCTACATCCCATTTACTCATGTATGCAAAGTATTCATACCTGAAAATTCTGACTCAAACTCTTCCTGTTTTGACAGAATCTTTCAACTTCTTGGGACTGAGTCCAGAGGAATTTAAACTGCTTATTTGCTTTTTTTTGGAGAAAGCATCTTTCATAAGCAGTTAGCTCTCTTTAACAATCTAGCCTGCACTGATATTACCTTATTTTTCAGGCCACTTGTTTTAAATGTCAAGCAGAGAAATTTTCAAAATAATGTATCTGTATTTATTCAGAGTGGAGGTACATGAAAAATGTAGAAAAGTTGTCTCTTTTCTCTAACACATAATAACTAATTTTCTAATCTTGATGGAAAAAAAGAATTATTTACCTGGGTCAGCATGTCCATCTCCCCAAGTAAATTGCTGAACATTTCATCTATATCATCACATGTTTGCTCCATCTGAAAGAAAAAAATCCACAGACAAGGAATCATTTCAAAGCCAGCAATGGTCAAAAACAGAGGATATGCAACATTCTTTTATACTGCATTCCCAATTAACTTCAAAACAACTGTTCATGACTTGCAAAAACCTCTATCCATAGTTTAGAAATAACTACTAACAGATCAGAATCTCAATCCTGTATATGCTTAAACACACACTTGGGCTCTACACTCATGAGGAGTTCCAACAACCTCCTTGTATTATTTACATTTCATAGGAAGTCACTAGCTAATAAACCATGGTTGTATCTTAAACATCAAAGAAATGTAGCTAGTGAGAGATGGAGAGGGAAACAAAGTCTGAGGCTGAGAAATTCCTGAATGCTTCATCTTGAAAGCTTTCTGTGGCTTAGATGACTAATACAACAAGACTTTATTAGGTGCTATCTAGTGCAGGACCTGGTTATGGCTAGGTGCATGACCAAATTTTTGTCTCAGTATTTCTTCCTATTTTCTTTCAAATACTAGTGCACTAAGAGAACTCCAGTCTTACCTAACCTCAAGACATCTGAGGGAGAGCACTGAGACAAGGAAAATGTGTACATGCTGCATGACAGTAAATGGTGGCTCTCATTGCAAGATGGGGGTGTGAGGATAGCACCACACATTGGTGGTGCTGAGATACTGGGGAGATACAGCTTCTGTAATAATCCTCTTCCTCTTTCTCATAAATTTGTTCCTTTGCAGGGAGAGAAGTAGTGTAAAAGCATGTCTAACAGCGAACACCGCCAGAGACAAGAACTATAAACATTATTTTCTTAAGAGGCTCAAGCCTGCAAGGGATTGAGAACTCTGGTACTGATCGCATAAAACTAGGGTTCAAACTAGGGTCAAACTTTAAACATATAAGTAGTCCTATTGGTTCACTGGGTTTGTATGTACCTGTATTGGGTTTATGTGGCAAGGTTTCGGGGG